>NW_017728928.1:17906664-17914598 GCF_001723895.1 Crocodylus porosus
ATCACCTCCTTGGACCTGCTCGAGATGCATCTGTGGATGCATGACAAGGTGCGGTTGGCTTTCCTGACTGCATCCCCACACTGCTGGTCCATGTTCATCTTGGAGTCAATGATGACTCCAGGATCCTTTTCCGCCTCTGTACGGACAAGAAGGGAGTTCCCCAGCCTGTAGGTGTGGTGCCGGTTGTTGCTCCCCAGGTGCATCACCTTGCACTTGTCTGTGTTGAATCCTATCCTATTCTCCTCTGCCCACCCTTGTAACCTGTCTAGGTCTGATTGTAGCCTATTCCTCCCTTCTAGCATGTCCACATCCCCCCACATCTTAGTGTCATCAGCAAATTTGAACAGGGTGCCTTTTACCCCCTTGCCCAAGTCACTGATGACTAATTTTATTTTAATACTCTGTTGGCTTTTATAAGTTATTTTGTTTCTTCTGTTCTGTTCTCTTGTTCACTCATTTTAATAAGTTACTTTTCTGTCTTCTGGTCACAATATATATTCTTAGTATAACCAGTTTCCTCCGTCCTCATGTAGGTATCATGTTTGTTCGTAGGAAGCAAGGCTGGATCTCAAGTGCTAAGAAGGCTATGCAATGCATGCCACTTCTAATTTTGAAGATTGTACTAAACAGTGATTCTCTTTGCAGTGCCGTCTGCTGTCTCCTTGGGAAAGTGAGTAGGTGCTATAGCGCTTATGATTGAGGGAAGCCTTAGGGTCAAGAAGGGTGCGGAGTTCTGCTGTTCAGAACTGCTTGTGCATAGCTAAGTAGATTTAAAGTTGTTACAATTATAGATCTAAACAACCCTGATTTATCCTGAATTTAAAAATAAAGATTCAACTCTTTTTGTCCTATAAATTGGTAAGGTGCTCAGATACCAGTATGTTATAAATATATGGAAAGATGGATGAGTTGTTTAGTTTACATGATGTCAAGGATTATCTGTAAGGAATGTTCTGTTTATGCCATGGTGTCATGTTAGTGCAGAGGGAATTAAATACATTTTTTTTTTGCCTAAACTGGTAAGTTTAAAGTATTATCTACACATCGTCTATACTGCAAAGCATAGCTGTCAGTGAAATGGCCACTCAGAACAATTTTTTACTTATGAAGCCCACCTTCAATAAAATAGTGTTTAAATGTAGATTGATTTTTAAGGGATGTATGTTGTAGCTGTGTCAGTCTACAAGCAAAAGCAGAACTCTTGTGGTACAGGCAATTTATCTTTTATTAAACCAACTAGATAGCTTGCAAATAAAAAAAAATGTTTTGCAACTATCTAGTTGGTCTAATAAAAGATATTGCCTCTACTGCAAAAGTTCTGACGGATTTATTTTTAATACTTTGAAATATAATTTTAATAATTTTAAATGTAGGCCTCATTTTTAATAATTAATTTAGCATATGGAAGTGTCTTTTCCCAATATTCGTTTTTTAAAAATACGGGTTCTTGAGTTTCATTTTTCATGTTGTTAATCTAACAATTCAGCAAAAAAGAGAAGCCATTCTGTAGGAATTTATACCCTGTTCATTCCAGTCAGACATCTTCCCAAGCATCAGGTAGGTAGGCTGGGTGAAGCTCAGAAGACTTTTTAAAGCATCACCTGGTGTGGGTGCAAGGTTCCATGAGGTTCAGGACTTGGGGAATTAATTCACTGCATATGCAAGCCTCTTTATTTGTTAAGTCCAATGTTTCATACCAGCAAGCATGTTAATCAATCCCTTGTCCTCCATTTGTAGTATTTAACTAGTTTCTAAATTAATTTCATGAACTAATAACCCAAATAAGAATGCTTTGTATTGAAAAGCTTGTCTAACGTGCATTTGGTCTGATAAAAGATATCACCTCCCCAAGAAATCCTTCATAAACTAGATCAGTGGTTTTTAACTGGGGTGCCATGAGATCCTTTCAAGGATGCCACTAAACAGAAAAGTTATGGAGGAATGCCTTGGGTCTAAAAAGATTGAGGACCACTAAGCTAGATGAACGTACTCCGTTTTATACTTCATTTTGCCAATAATTAATTAGCCAGGGATAACCCTTTGAACCACACAGTCGACCTGAGGCCAGACAATATGGTACCCAAGAGCCCTGAATCCCAGTCTCATGCTGTAACTAGAAGAGATTCAACCACCGCTGAGACTAATTGTGAACCCTGTTTTTATCTTCAGGGTGTTCTTGTGTCCACCGGTTTAAAAAACATGAAAAATGGCATGGGGGTGTTATGCTGGATATAGTTTATCTCTGATGCAAGAACTAAGAATTGTTGTTGCTGAGCTGCTCCGTGCAAACAGTGCTAAAAGAGCAGGCTTGCTATCTATCCTGTCATGCCAGGCTTATTCATCAGCCACTTTACCTCACCCACCACTATACACACACATGTATCTTCTGGACTTTTCATTTCCTGTGGCAATTTATAACGATGTAGCTTTCATTTGAATCGAGGAGCTGTATAAGATTCCACTCTCTTAATTAGGAAGAGCAGTGTTCGTTGCTCTGAGCCAAGTTCTGTTTTCATTTATGCTCATGGAAACCAAGAGAAGTGAATGAGCAGTTCCTCGAGGTGTGAGGGTGGAAGCTGATCCTTTGTCTTCCTACCAGTTCATTTCTATATATAACCACTGTATCATTCAGGAACTTACAGTCTAATTCTACCGTATTTGGGAACTCAGTGAGTTGGATTTGCTTATACCAAATTCAGGGTTTCTTAAATGTGCAGGGGACATGCTAAGAAAGTGTAATGTATAGACAGAGTGTTGGGGCAATTTACTATGTAAATGGTGTTTGCTGAATAAAAGAATCTAGTTCCCAGTAAAACTAATGGGCACAATCTCATACAATGCTTTAACAGTGTAGCTCGCTAGCAAAATTTGCAAATCTTCATCTTGTCAGTGAATGACAATGCAGTATCCTGTCTGTATTCATAACTATCAAAAACATTGGGATGGGTTACTGTGAACACTGAAGGAAATAAGTGTATTCCCTCTACACTTTATAACATAAAATGTATTGCTGGATTTTAGGAGCTGGCAGTATTATCTGTGTTCATTTCTTCAGTTTGTTGGCTCAGTTAATTTATTTTGAATTGAAGACAGATTTTTACTTAGTTCCAACATTTTAACTTGAGACTTGCTTATATTAAAGGTTCTGATTATTTTAGAAATCTGTAAAAGGCTCTGTCTGATGTGACTTGTCTGACTAGGGTTATAACAATCAACACAGAACAGTTAAGGCTTTTTAATAGCAATGGCTTATTAAAATTCATCTTTGCTGGTGGGACTTCTCGGAGCAGAGTGTGGAACATTAGTTGCAGTGCATATTTCTGTATGATGTACAGTAAGATTTGGCAGTAGGAGAAGAGTATGCTATTAAGTATAGAACGAAAAATACTGAATGAAAACCTGCTAATGGAAGGTGAGGGTTGCATAGTTTTAAGAGTTAAGATATGTTGAGATAAGCTTGTTACCAGAATTAATTTAGCTATATTGCAAACACATTATTTCCTATTCCTGTCTTGCTGGTTAAAGTATGAAGTAAAGAGTTTACCAAACCAAAACTCACTTCACATTACTTGCCTTCTTTCCATAGTCATCCCCCCAGTTTCTGTTTGCTCCTTTCCATTAGAAAAAGCAAAGTGAAGCAACTGGTTCAAACTTTTTCACAAGTGTAAATGAAGTGCGTCTCCACTGTGGTCAAAAGGAGTTAAAATGGTATATAACTGAAGCAGGCCAGCAGAAATACAGGCCCATTTTTTGTGTGCCAGTGCTGGGACACAGGCAGTGGGACACGGGCAATGTGGTTTTGAGAACTAACCAAAACAATTTGTCTAAGTATGGGTTAAAGAGCCTTTGTTAATCATATTGGGTGTTTATTATGGCAGCTTAGATGTCAGCATTAACCATTTCACCACCGATCATTTTTGCAGAAATTTCCATTTGGGACTGGCAGGAGCTTGTAATTTCTTCCCCTAAGCCTGACTTCCAGAAAATAGGACTAATGAAAATCCAGTTGCAGCCTTCTGCTTCTAGCAAAACCTAGGAAGCTGTAGATCACTTGCTGTTGCTCTCAGATAATAGCAAATCTTATTTTGGTTTCATTGCTCAAATTCCCTCAAACATGTTAAGCACCATATGTAAGCCAGCTTTGAGGTTGGAAACTCTAGCCATTTGAGGTACATCATGAAAAATGTTTATTCCTGCTTAAATGAGTCCTATTTTAATAGCCTTAGAATAGTATACATTTACACAGTTCAGGTATTTCTGAATTTTCAGCACTGGTCACAAGAATAAGAAATAGTGTAATTATTTCCATCATTTATAACTCTAAAGCCATCATAGCCAGCTTCTCCAGAAAGGCTTGCTTTAGCTGAAAGGTAGAGTATAGAAATTTCACCTTAAAAAAATGTTACAGGCTTCTAGAAACTGTTTTGTTTTTACTAAAAAAAGTTTTGCAACCTTAAATTTAGCTGTTGCTCTATATACAATATGAGGGGAGCAGATGTAGCCTTTGATTGCATAGTTTCTTTGGCTGTCAGCTTTTCTGTTAACCATGTTTTTTGGTTTTTACAGTCCACTCCTTGCCGTGTCCTTTGCTGCCTCCTGCGCAATTCCAGGAATCACCCTGTTGACACTGGGAGTAAATTCTCTCACTGGGGCACTAGGAGCCTTCAACATTTTCCTCTACACATGTTGTTATACACCAATGAAAAGAATGAGCATTGCCAACACATGGGTGGGGGCTGTTGTTGGTGCCATTCCTCCCATCATGGGCTGGACTGCAGCTACTGGCAGTCTTGATCCTGGTGAGTATAAAATATACATCCCTTACTTTTTTTTTTCTTGGGGAGGAGTAAAGGGGGAAGGATTTGCATTGCTGCATTTGGGGCAGCTAAAAATAAGCAACCTAGAACTTATGGGTTTCTCTTAAGCATAGGGCTTAGTGATTACTGATGCAATATACATTGAAGCACAGTACTTACAAAGGCTGGCTTATATTCTTCTTAGCTATTAAAGGCTTGTTTATGTTGGCAAGCATGCCCTTACAGCACCGCACCACATTAGGGCAAAAGAAATAAGCACAGGTCTTGTCATTCTACCTTTTATAAGTCATTAGTAGCAGATGCAGGATCTAGGGAAGCATCACTCCCAGGTAATACAAGCTTAGGAAACCTGGAAATCAAAAGCAGGAAGAAGAGCTTTACTTCAGTATCTGGACTACAGTGAAACAACCTACATATTTTTGGAACAGAAACACTGGGCTTAACTTGAGGTGTTTCTACTGGCAGAGTCCAGTTATGTCTTCGCTATCTCTCCAAATGCCAGAAACTATCCTAGAATGCCAATGTATTGGTAGATTGCTTAATTTGGGCTTTTGAACTGTAAATATTCTTCTCCCCACCTCACGAACAGAGTTCAGAGATTTCTTTTTAGTAACTGTGAACTATTTTTACATTGCACGTAAAACACTGATCTGTTCAACAGCTAAACTTTGAGACAATTGGAGCTTGTTCTCCCTGCCAGCTAGGATCTTAAAGCCTCAAAACTATTTTGTTAGAGTCCAGAGAAACTTAAAAAGTTTGAATGGGTCTATTAGGAAAAAATAGTCATTTTAGTATTATTTAAAACATTTTTTCGGTCTGTAATAGATAAGTATGTAAACGTAGTGTTTATAAATTCTTGCATTTTCACGAGAGCTCATGAAGTTGTAAAATGCAACTACTTTACTTTTTCAATGCATAACATTTTTAAGAGAGCCAAGGATTTCTTACAGGGGTGTAGGTTGTAGGATTTCTTAGGGTGATGTCTTCTATTGAACCAACTACGTAGTTGGGATAAAGGTAGACAAGCTTTCGAATGCAAGGCATTCTTTATCAGGTCTCGGAGAGAGTGCCTTGCATTCAAAAGCTTGTCTACCTTTATCCCAACTACATAGTTGGTCCATAAAAAGATATCACTGTAAGAAGTCCTTGCTTTTCACATAATTTCTGGACTGTCTTGACTACTACATCCCTCTTACACTACTGTAATATTTTTACAACTTTGTTAATGACTTCAAATACTAGTCTTCTAAACCAGAGTACTCAGAATCCATGCAAAATCCATCTTGTTATTCCTCATTTGTGGTACACATTTGTGGCTGTGGAAATGAAGCTGAATTGCTACTGTGTATACTCTGTTATGATATAACTCTCAGCTGGAATTAGGCTAAAAGTTTCTTAATTACACACATTAGTATTTGGCATCTTGTCTTAATTCCCTCAGTTGTGCCTCCTGAGGAAAGACGGTGTTTTCTTATGTTTTGAAAATTCTATCAGACCTCTTAGAAAGCCCTCTATTGGTGAAAAGATGATAATTTAATTTAAAATATAATTTTGGCCACTATTGGAGACAGGTTATTACATTAGATCAACCTTGGATCTGATGCTGTATGATGATTCCTATGTTTATAGGTAGGTTTTGGTTAAAGTAACTTTACAGTATCAGTTCTAAATTTGCTGCATTTACTTCACTGTCAGTTTGGGCAAAGCCAGGGTGTTTTCTCAATATTGAAAGAAGTGTTATTAGGTCAATAAGAGCCTACACAGTGAAACCCACTCGGAGAGAATCGTGGAGAATTCTGACTTAGAATTGACTGCTTCAGTGCATTGCAATATGACAATTGCATTCCCTTTTATGAAGAAAGTAGATTATCAGTGGTAAAAGGTCTGCCTTTTGAGCTCAGTTCTTCAGGGCTCCTATGAGAGTTAAAGGTGCTCAACACATTGCAGAATTTGATCTCTGTATAAGAAGGCTTCTATGTGCATGCCCATATACACATCTATATATGGATGTGCATCTATTCTCTGAAACCTGCAGAGCCAGAGTTGTGGAACCCATTAATAATGTGTAATTACCTAGCAGACCTAACCTAGTTTTTAGGTTCGAGGTGTGAAAATACATTTGCACCTTGTTAAAAAAAGTTTGATTATCCAGCTGAGGAACAATGAGGAGCAGACAGAAAGCTAATGAAAAGAAAGCTACTCTGAGTTTCACTGGTATTGCTTGGGTTTACATTTTATTGTGGATTTTCTCTCCTATTCTCACAGCAATCACATTATTGTAAGGGTTTCTGGTAGTCTAAGACTAAGGTAGCCATTAAATATAGAACTTCTTTCACTTTTCACTTTGGGGAGCTAAGTGGCTAACCATTGCTGGTCCGTTTCTTTACATTAGAGGCCAGCTAATATCACTGACATGATTCAGCTTTGCTGAAAGACGGTGCTAGTCTTTTGTAGGGTTATCATATTTCCAATTTTAAAACGGAGGATACATGTTGGGGGGGACAGCAGTAATATGATTGTGGGGGGAGCAGTGATATGCCAGTGCCCTATCCCTGCCCTGCACTCCCAAGCCACAGCTTCCCCCAGCCTTGCTGGTGCTCCTCACTCCTGACCCACAGTACCCCGCCCCTCAGGCCATGCCGGTGCCCCTTACTTCCAACACGCAGCCCCCTTGTCCCTGCTTATGCCCCTCACTCCTGACCCACAGCCCTCTGCCACTGCCTGTGCCCCATGCTCCCAACCCACAATCCCCCGACCTCCTTGGTGCCTCTCACTCCCAACCTGCAGGCCCCTGCTCCCCTGGCCCTGCAGTGTCTCCTGGCTGCCCTGCCACTATGAGGAAGGGCACTGGTCCCAGTGCTGCCAGCCAGGCCACGTAGCTTCCTGCTGCCTCTGAAGGGCCCGCCCCACCCCCTTTCCACGGTGGTGGGGTAGGTGCCTTCTCCAGCTTGCTGCAACCCCAATGTCATAGTTTCTAGGGTCGGAAGGGACCTGAGCAGATCATCTAGTCTGACCCCCTGCCATGGCAGGAAAGAATACTGGGGTCAAACGACCCCAGCAAGATGTTCATCTGACCTTCTCTTAAAAACCCCCAGGGTAGGAGCCTGCACCACTTCT
>NW_017728928.1:17914698-17953233 GCF_001723895.1 Crocodylus porosus
TACCCCCTATGTATTTAAAAAAGGACTTCTTATTGTCCTTAATCTGGGAAGCTAGTCCCAGTTCCATCTCTGCCTTGGCCTTCCTAACTGCCCCCCTACATCCCTGAGCAAGTGCAGAATAGCCCTCCCTGGTGATGACCCCTTCTTTCCATTGGGTGTAAGCCTTCTTTTTAGCAAGGACAGCTTCCCTCAGTACCAGCAGGCACCCAGACACAGCCCCCTAGACAGTACCCAAGCCCTGATCCTCCAACCCTCACCCCACAGAGACTTACCTTCACACAGCTGCTGGGGCTGCTCCCACCACCCTGCCTGGCTGCATGCCAGTCGTGTGTGTGCACATGTAGACATGTAATGCCCCTTGCCGCCAGTTGCTCTCCCCACCCCCCGCTCCCACCAGCCCCAAGCAGCTTCTTGCTAGAGCAAGCCAGGAAGTGCCAGGAAAACTTTGATGGTGAGTAGAACAAAACCCTGGACATTTTTTGACATTTTAAAAAACCACCCAGACAGAGATGGGAGGACCCAAAAAGAGGACATGTCCAGGAAAACCCGGATGTATGGTAACCCTAGTCCTTTACCATAATTTAAGAAGCTGCCTAAGATCCATTTCAGGACTTAAAAGGAGAATTTTAGAAACAGCATTGACAATTTTTATATTTCAGCAGAGAGAAAGAAGCAGGCTTAGTTCAAAAGCCTTTGGATTTGACCAGCCTGTTTTTTCCCTGCCTGTTTAGACCTTTGTTTTATTTAAAAAAAAATGAACATTAAGGTGTCACAGCTGTAAAGTCCAGTGTCTTGAAAACTTTCAAAGAAAAGAGCTAATATTGCACATCTATTTGATTCCTCCTAGCTCCAGTAATAATAACATTTTGGACTTATTAAGCACTTTTCAGCAATACACCTGAAAGCACTTTGCAAAGGAGGTCCAGTGGCTGTCCATTTTTATTTCTAGTCCTGTTGGGCCTTGAGATACCAACCATTAATCCTGTCAGTAGGTATCAGTCCTCCCAGATCACAGTCCATGGTAATTTTGGGAAGACCCCAAGTTTCAGGGGGAAAAAAGGAAACATTTCTCTAAAAAGGGATGGGTTTATTTTATTTTGGGGGGGGTGGGGGGTGTTGAATGCCAGCTGCTTGAAACCGCTGAGAGATTTGGAATGTTAATGTAACTTTCAAGCGTGAGCAGGATGCAGGTGAGGTGGCCAAAGGAGCACGATAAATGTAATTTATCACCCAGATATCACCACCACGTATCTGATCTATTTATGTATAGCTTGGCTGCCAGTCTATAGTTTGCGGTAGCTTGTTTGCTTCCTTGAAAGCAGCTTTCGATTGTTCTATCATGGTGCCATTTACATCCAGTAAAATAAAAGGATATTTGTTTTATCTAATAAAATCCAAAGTCTAAAATGATTCCTTTCAGCTTTTCTGTGGGGAGAATCACAAGAAACCAATGCAATTCATTTAAAACCATGAGCAATAAGGTAAGGACAGAAAGAAAAAAACATTCATGGAGCTTCTCTTTTTGTTTGAGATTCTCCTTCTGTGTGAGACCTATGCTAAGCACTCCTCCTGCCTCTGATACATTATTGTTGAGTGCCCATTTGTCCTGTAGTACAGATGGATTTAGGAAATAACATGGAGCAATGTATTTTAGCACAAAAGAGAGCAGCCACATTTGTGCTTCTAGATTTGCTGCGGCTTGTTTGTTCAAAGTCTTCCTTCATCTTAACTAATTATTTCTAATTAGCAAGGCAGACTGCAGTTTACATTAAACATTTCCAAGTTCCGTAAGCCACGAGCTACTTTTAAGCTTTTTCATTTCAATGAACCCCATATGCTGATGTAATGGTGGCCTGATCCCAACCAACTAAAATACACTCAGGGGTTTAAAAACACAGGAGTTTGGTGTCATAACATTCATATAAGCCACCCAGTTAGATAGAAGTGACAAGCAGGAGTCCTCAACATAATGTGCTTATCAGTTAAGGGGATTTATTCTGAGTAGGTGGCAGTGGGCATAGCAGATAACAGCCTTGACAGTATGGGAGACATTACAGACCCACAGTGGCCTGGAGCCATAGGTATTACTGCACCAAAGAATGTTTATCTCAAGAGACTACTTAGTTTATCTCAGATGCTCCACTTCTGGTCTCTCTTCCTGACAGACATCTTGTACTGATTTTCATTCATTTTCTGAAATTTAAATAATTCCTGGGGCTATGGAATTTATAGACTGAGTATCAATGGTAATCATGTGGAGCCTGATTTTTAAATTGCCTTTACTTTGTAATTCAAATTGTGTTGTGTGGTAGACATTAATTATGTCAGCCAACATCTATTTACAAATGGGGATTTAAAAATGGGCAGTTCTTATCAGCAAGTGACATTTGGCAGATGGATGGTGTTAGTAACAAAAAAAGAAGAAAAGGGGAGAGAGAAGGGGGCTTGTGACCAGACCTGACAAACGAGTCTCTGATACCTTTCCGAATACAGCCCTTGTCTGCCAGAAAGAAAGGGGCAGAGGGAAAGCATAACTGAGCACCAAATAAATGTTGCAAACCTCTGCATTTGTTTCTTTCAAACTGTCTTTTTCACTTAACAGATAGCATTTCAAATCTCTATTGACATGTGCACAGGTCTTTTGTGAGAGCTTCTAGTAGCCACAGCAAGCCTAGTTTGTAACGCTCTTGAGTGGGAGGAGATTGAGGAGGCTCTAGCTAAAAATTCTTCCTAACAAAGCTAGTGTTTAGGGTTGCACCTCTCTTCAAAGAAAGGCTGATAAGTTCTTACTCTTTTTCATGGCAAGGCAGAGATATTAATGTCTCATTGACATACAAGAACACAGAGCTAGGGGCCCAGAACTGCTCTCGGTGGGTGAAAGCTGAGGCAGATGGGCAGTGCTAGTAGGCAGCTGTTTTAAATTTAGGAAGACAAAAGTCAGTGGATTATTTTCTTCTCCATGGGAGACACAAAAGAAGTGGCAATTCCACCATTGAGGCACCTGGGGGACTGACTCGGTCTGAAAGATGAAATCAAAGTCCAATAAATTCAGTTATCCCAGTTCTATGCATCGTGCACAGCTGTTACAAGCCTAGTGCTTTCATCTTCCAGATGAAGAATATTGAACCGTGTGGGGCAGCTGCTCCCAAGCCCCATTCTCCGTACCACGTTTCCAGTAGGGGGCACCAAAGCAGCAGCTGGATTTCAAGAAATACTTGTTGGCTTCAGTGAGTGAATCTAGTGGCTGCAAAGAAAAGCAGAAGGGAACTTTTAAAAGTACCCATGATTAGAATCCCCTGTGAAGCGAAGGGGATTTGCAGTACTGCACTGAAACTGTTGCTTTGAGATGCTCTCTAAGCATACTTGTACTGATGAATGCCTCAGTCATGTCATTACCCACCTGGTCACATTTGTGACAATAAGCATACAACCAAAGCTAGCTAAGATGAATCAGAAGAGCATGCCATTGTTGTCCTGCTGAAACAGGCCTGACTAATTCTGTAATGAAACAAAGAGAGCATTGAAAAACATCTCTTTCCCTCCTCTTCCCTAGCAATAAGCACTAAGTTCACCATTTTCCACATCTACGGGTCTTCCTCCCTAATCCATGTTTTCCACAGAGAAAAGGCTCTGTTTGCATTACCCCTCACAGCGTAAATGTATAGGTGTTTCAACTGTAAGGCATTTGACAACAGATATGCGGGTCTATAATCTATTATTTATGCAAACTAAAAAGTGTGCATGGGTCTATACACATGTACACAAAGATGTTGTCTATACATGGTGAATGACCTAGAGAAATTTATAATACACTTTTATTTAAAGACTGCCCCAAAGAGGGCCCTGTGGTGAAAAATTATCATACTAACTTAATTACCTATCTCCAGTGAACATTGAAGAACCTCCTATTGTCCTGCCTGCAATCCCTATACAGATACAACACCCTTTTTCCTTTATTTGCTCTTGCAGAGAAGTCTATTGCACCACTGAGACTGGCCTGTTCCACAAGTCCTTTGTGTCATCCTTCAAAAGAAACAGCTATTGAAACCCATGACCATGAAGCCTTTTTGGTTTTAGAGGGGTTTTTTTTTCCTTGCCCTTAGTTTACATAACCATATAACCTTGAAAGCACATAATTATCATTGAGCATAGAGTCTCATATGGCTACATTGATAGTCCTATTGTGTGCAATGTAGAGACCTTGTATAAATGCAACACCAAGCTTTAAAAGAGATACATTTTTTTTCTCCTCAAGGCTACTCAACCGCTCACATGTCAACTGCCACAATCAATAGCATATTCTGTTGTTTTGTAGTAGGAAAAAAGTGCCAGCTGTAGGCTTTCTACCTGAGGATTGCACAGAATATTAGAGCTGTAACATACAGTGGACTTCTGTCACCAGTTAGTTGTGCTGAGACTTTTGAATGCCGAACTCCTAGATGCCGTTGTTCCACAGTCACAAATTAAGATTTATATTGTGTGTTGATAACCTTGCCCTGAAACAGAGCAGTGGAAATTTCACATTAAATTGCAGTTTGCTTTATTTCCCAAAGTGAGTGCTTTTGTTTTAAACATCCTCATTCAAAATCTTCTATGCAGATAATCCGATGCAGGGCAACTCTTATCCTCCAAACAGTCGTTTCCTGTCAGAGGATCTAATGAAAGAAAGATATTTTGTAAATATCCCACTCTGTTTCACCTTCCCAAGAAGAAAATTCTGCTGTAGGGTTAAAATAGAAATATCTGTATTTCAGATAAGCAACAACAGTGACACTGTACACTATCACATTTGGAGACGTATGGAATATGTGTGTTCAGTGTTGAATTTATATGTACGTGTGTATGTATATTAGTCATCCCTATGACATATGTACACAGGGGAGTGGGAGCTCCCATTCCCTTTGAAAGAATCAGCACTCATGTTGGCCCAAGAATAATATTTATCCCCACATCCTCAAAAGAACACATTTTGGGGTTGGTGTTGCATTGAGTCTCATTCCTGAGTCATAATTTGTGGAGAAAAAGTAAATACCCTAGCCAGAATTTAAAATTGTCTTTCAGATTTACAGTGGTTGCACACTCACAAATTCTCAAAGGAAACCTCCTAGTAAGCACAAAACGGGATAAAAATGTACTTTGAGGAGCTTCAAGTACATTCTCTTTTGGTGTAACAACCGTGTAGGACCACATCAAATAACGTAGGATGAATTATGCTCAATCTTTATAGGAAGTACACAAGATACAAAGGCTAGAACATCATATTTACTCACAGGCAGGTGGGTCCAACTGGACTAATTCAAGATGCCCACTGCTAATTTACCTTGTCTGGATTAAAGAGGAGTAATTTGTTTAACATCTTTTAACTTAAGAAAGCCAGTTGTGCCGTATCAAGTAGAATTGTGTGTGGCGGTTTTCTGACTTCAATCCATTAAAAGCTAAGCTTAGACTTCCTAACCCTTTCACTTCTGACATGAACCGAGCTCAGACTGAGTTTCCTAAAAGGCTGGTGCTTTCCCCTAATGTGTTGGTTTTCTGCAAAAGTCTGGAAATAATTTTAAAAGATCTCCACATTATTCAAGGCAAAAAAAAAAATTACTAAAATTGTGCTTTAAGCAAAACAGCATTCTTAAGTTGCCAAGGCAGTAAACACCAGCTTTGGGAAATGCAATAAGATTTAAACATCTGTTTTGGAGCTGATATTTTAACCATTTTACATCCCTGGTTGGCCACTTCCCAGGCATATATAGAAAGGGTCAGTGAAGAGACAGAAAGGGAGCAAGTCCATCCTTAACCTACTACAAATCAAAATTTGCCATGGTTTCTTAAATCATCATGTTTTAATAAAAAAGAAAGCTTTCCACATCAGCCAAAGAACAGTGAGCGGGTTAGGGCAAGAAAAGCTGTTCATGCTTTTGTTATGTTTACAGCGATATAATGTATGTGTAATGTATGTGCTATTCTGTGTTTTTTTCCCCTCAGAGACCTGAGATGGGGTTCAGTACTTCTCAAAAACTTGTCTATATCCCTCCCAACTGTACAGTTTGTTCAGTAAAAGATTTTTTGAGTCATCTCTTAATAGGAAGAGGAATACAGCTTGTTACTAGAGGTCCCATCTCAAAGATGAGCCATAAAGCAGTGGGTTTTTTAATCACAAACATTCAACAACTGTGTTAAGTGCAAAAACCTTAATACACATGTCCTAGCCTATCAACTTATAAAACAGCCTGCCTGCAGAAATTTCTTTCTGGAGCTTCAGTTGGAAGATTTTTTTTTTACTTCCAGTCCTAAACTACTGAGCATGAGTTAAGAGCTGATTTTCACCCCAAAGATGACTATGTGTCAAGTCATCTCAATACAGCAGAGAGAATATGGAAATCAGTAACGTTCTGTGGGATGAAAGGCACTGCAGAGATGCAAAATACAGCTTTCAGTTAGCTTAAAAAAATCAGCAGAGTTGTATTCAGATTTCTCTGCTCAAAACAGTGCTACAGATAGAATATCATTCTTCCTCTTCCTCCTGATACATGTGGGCCAATATTCCCAGAATGATCTAAATTGAGTATAGATCCTTTCCTAAGCATAGTTCAGGGATCAGAAGTAATGGGGAAAAGAAGCTTTTATCTCTAGCTCACAGATCCCAACATGGGACCAAGTTGGTACTGGCCAAGACTTTTGCTATCATCTGATGACTGTTCCGTGCTCTCTATGAAGTGAGTCAGTAATCAGAAGCAGGACCTAATAGTCATTCTCATCATAAAACCTATCTTCACAACTGCTACCTTTAGGTGCAGCTCTTAGCTGAGGGTTGGAGACTAAATGGGCCCAGACAGCAAATTATCACAGTGCCCTAAGATCTGGGCTATCCAGTGAGTAGGGATCCTGAAGAACACTGGACAGTTTTGGGGGGGGAAATGCAATTTTGAAGCTACGCTGTTCCCTTTCTGCAGAATATTTGCCATGTTCATGTCACTAACATTCTGCAGACACTAATGTCACTTAAAAAAAAAAAAAAAGAGAAGAAGAAGAAAGGCTGAGATTTTAAAATCTGACCAGAGGTTTTCTGCTGTCCACTTTGACACCTGGCAAAGAAGGCTTTCAACGGCCAGGTACTCCGTACTGAAAACTAAGCCATTTAGGTGTATCCATGTAGGAGCCCAGAGTCGATTTTAGCCAGACATTTTTTATTGTTGGTACCTTAAAATTTCTCACTATGAGGGTCTATGAACTACTTTTAAATGCTGTTTTTCATTGGGCAAAGTGCAATTCCAGTCAGTTTCAGGGATTTCAGTGACCTACCAGATAAAAATATAGTCTTCAGATGCAAAGAAAATTGGTTAAGAGAGAGTTAACGATTTTGGATACATCTCACTTAAAATGTTTGAAAATGAAGTCCTTAACGTCCTCTGATTAGGTAAAGAAGTACTGTATTTATCTGAATATCAGATATGGCCCCGTCCTCCCCCCATAATTAAAATCTGCCAGGTTGGTGTCACCCCTCCCCCCTGCGTCTCCCCCCTAGCCCCACCACTTACTTCTGCTGTTCTGCTTCCGGGCAGTCAGCAGCAGCAGCCCTGGCCCACCTGAGCCCCATCCTGCCTGGCCAGGCAGATCAGAGCTGGAGGAAACAAAGCCAGAGCAGAAGGTATGAAAAGAGGGCCAGGCTGGGTAGGGGAATGTCTCCTGCACTAACCTCAAACCACACAGGTGGTCCCCCCAGTGTGTCCCCCATGCCCCGCACAGTCTCCCCCAAACTCCCCTCGCTGCATGCACCATCCCTTGCTGCACAAGCCACCCCTGCCCAGCATAGGCAGTGGCTCAGCTCTGGTTTTGGCTCCGAGCCCGGGGCAGGGGGTCCACGTTGAATTGCCACCTGCCCTGGGTGGATATACAAATCTAAGATGAAGTTTTTCCCCCCTCCATGTTGATGGGGGGGAGGGGGAAGGAAACCTTGTCTTGGATTTGAATACAGTATTTTCACCACTCAAATCTGCTTAAAATTGAAACGGAGACTACTAATTTTTTAGTCTTAAGCAATAGATTTTAAATGTTTGGCACAAATTCTACCTCTAAGTCCGCAGACATTATGGACCTCGTTTTCTGTTGCGATGTCCTTTAAACTGTGATTGTTTCATCCAGTACAAAGTGGTAAATAGATAACACCAAGTCAGAAAACCCTTTACACCCATGTTGCATTGGAGTAAATGACTGCAAAGGTGTGATGGCACTGGGGAGGTGGATCCTATTTCCATAGTGAACTTCATGTTTCAGAAATCTTACAGAAATCTGCTTTAGATTGTCAAAATTTCTAATAGCTGATTTCTAAGCTGATAGAGCTTAGAGTGGACATACATGAGCTACTTCTAAACTTTTGACAGTGAAAAATTATTCAAAGAAGCCAAAAAGCATGTGATATTGTGAGCCAGGTATTTGTGGTCTCACATGCATAAACACTGTATAGAAGCTGAAGGATCCTCATCAGTTGCAGACTGGTATATCTGTACTCAGAGCTGTAACAAATGCCACAAAGAAGCTGCTAGAGTTTATGAAGATTGTGGTATTTCTAAGCTCCTGGACATCTCAAACTCTAAAAAAGCCAACAGTAATTATAACTGCCATGAACCATCCAGACCCTGGATCACAGCCTTTGCTAACTGTGAGGAAATGCCAGCAGCATGCATTATGGTTATGAACTAGCTAGTCTGGTGTCACTTTAATTACCAACTCCATAGAAAGAAAGCATATTCACACTGGTTATGCCTAGGGTCCAGAGTTATTATGAGCGCTGCAAAGAAATCATTGTGTTGAATTGTATTCTGAATGAGCTAATTCTCCAGTTTAATACACTATGTAACAAAGATTACAAACTTCCCTGGTGTACCTGACATGATTAATGTTTGTCAAGCCACCAATGAGTGCACTGTGGGCTTGACTGTATTATATTCTTAGCCTGGGTTCATTTGATACGTGATTGTATCCTGTCTTGACACTATATGCAGTATTGCCAACCCCACAGTGTCAAAAACCATGAGTCAGACTCTTAAAAATCAAGAGATTTGGAACGTAAATCATGAGGTGCTATTTTTGAAGTGTGCGCGTGCGGTTCCTAGGGTTAAGGCAGCAGGGTGCAGAGTCCCAGCTCACAGTGGGCAGCCCACCTCTGCCCTGCACACACATCCAGGGAGCATGTGCCCCCCACACCTCCCCTGGCCCAGCTCCTGCCCCTCTCCCTCCCTCACCGTGGGGGTCTCGATCTGCCCCTTCCCCTCAACAGCCTTTTCATCTTGGCACTCTCTACCTGCACCAGAAGAAAAAAATCTGAGGTTTGATCTCTATCAGGAGATCAGAAGTCAGAGTTCATTTGACCTGGAAGTCTGGAGTCTCATGATTTTTTCATGAGAGTTGGCATTACTGTATATACCATGGTTTTCTTTCAAAGCAGCCTGTACATGACACTTAAATCTGTGGAAACCCAACAAAGTCAGTCATGGTAAAAAAATGTCACAAACCATCTAGAATATGTGGGAAACTAACAAAAAGTTTACACATGAAATCAGGAGGGGAAATTACCTCTAGGCTTGAGTGTGTTAAATTGTTTTACTGTTTAGCTTTTCTGTAAAATACCAGTTATCTCTAAAGTTGTAATGTAATCACAGTGGTTACATTCCAGAGTTGCACATGTGAAAACCAAATCTTTGTAAATGGCAATTTGTCTCAAGTAGTTCTTCCTGCTCTGTGTTTGAAAGTTACTTTAAGATTTTTTTTTAAATTGTGAATGTGGTGTTAAATGGGAAATTTGTTAAGGTTTTTTCTGTATGCTTGAGGTTTTGGATGCCTTTGGAGGTTGGCTGCACACCAAAATTGAACTATTACATCAGTGAAAACCACATTACAGGCCAGAGATCTAGGAATGTAAGACGTGGTGTGCCAGATCCAAGACTGGGTCTATTCACAGGACTGGGGACCAGGAACAAATTGTGTGTGGCTCTGCCTCAGTTGCCCCAACGGGTGGTATGGAGCTAATTTCTGTTAACGACTTTGTAGAAGAAATTCGCTAGTAAGTTTGAAGTATTATTATATATGTGGTTCATTGAATCTTGTGTCCTGTCTCTGACTGCAAGGTTTTAGAAGAAAGGTGGGGAAAACCCCTAAAGGATAGAAGACTACTGGGATGTTTTGCCCTTTGGTACCTGTAATTTTTCTATTGTCTACATTATCCAGGGATCTGTATTCCCATTGTAGTAGCCTTCCTTTGCCTCTGTGGTTAATGTAATCAGCTTTCAGGGACCTGTAATTTACAGAAGAGAGAAGGTTATTCATAACTTCAGAAATAAATTAGACCACTTCTCAGACAGTAATGCACCGCATAGGCAGTTAAAACTTTATCCTCACAGCTACATTTTTGATGAAGCAATCATAGCATCCCTCATCAGTTGTCATGGTTAGAGCTGAGGCCTTGTATTAGCCTAGGTTATGTATGTTACAACAATACTGTCTGGTAGAAGACAAGATAGAAGAAAATTACAACCAAACCAGATGTAGAGAAGACATAAGCCACTGAGAGATTCACAGAAGGAAGTAAATTAGTCTTTGTCACTCCTGTTCTGAACTTATCATTATAGTCTTCAGAAAATCATAGAAAATTAGGGTTGGAAGAGACCCTAGGAGGTCATCTAGTCCAGTGGTTCTCAGCCTTTTTTGTACCAGGATCCATTTGCAAAGACTGATGGCTTGTCCCAACCCACACTCTCCTGGCCCTGCTGGTGCCCAACGCACAGTGCTCCATCCCCCCTGCCCTGCTGAAGCCTCCATGCCCGGCTGTCCAGCCACCTTCCCCCGGAGCCACCTGCCCCCACCACACCCATCCCACCCACACATGCACAAACACGCACGCACGCACACACCACCACCCTCACCCTCATTCCAAGTCTCCAAGCGCTGGCCCTCCAACCCCTGCTCCCCATACACTTACCTTCATCTAGCTGCTGGGGCTGCTCCCACGACCCTGCCTGGCCACATGCTGGCCACACCCCAAGCAGCCCCTTGCAGGGTGCAATGCTGCCAGCCTGCAAGAGAAACCTGCACTTTCGCATGTTTTTCTGGCACATGCTCATGACTCTGATATATTCTTGTGACCCACTTTTGGGTCACAACCCACAGGTTAAGAAGTGCTGATCTAGTCCAACCCCCTGCTCAAAGGACCATGCCTAACTAGATCATCCCAGGCAAGGCTTTGTGTAGCTGGGTCTTAAAAAGCTCCAAGGATGGGAATTCCACAGCCTCACTGGGTAGCCTGTTCCAGCACTTTACTACCCTCCTAGTGAGAAAGTTTTTCCTAACTTAAACTTCCCTTGCCACAGCTTGCTACCTCCTTGCTCCATCATCTGTTATTGCTCTTTGCTCTGTCATCTGCCACCACTGAGAACAGCCTAGCTCCATCCTCTTTGTAACCAACCTTCAGATAGTAGTTGAAGACAGGTATTAAATCGCCCTCAGTCTTCCCTTCTCCACACTAGATAAGCCCAGTTCCCTCAGCCTCTCCTTAGAAGTTATGTTCCCAAGCCCCCGAACCATTTTTCTTGCCTTCCACTGGACTCTCCAACTTCACATCCTTTCTGTAGTGGGGGACCCCATACTGGGTACAGTGCTCCAGATGCGACATTGGCACTGCCAGATAGAGGGGAATAATCACTTCCCTGCTGTTAACCTTCATCACAGTAAGGGTACACTGTTGGCTGATATTCAGCTTACTGTCCATTATAACCCCCAGGTCACTTTCTGCAGAGCTGCTGCTTAGCCAGTTGGTTCCCAGCCTGTAGCGGTGCATGAGATTGTTGCATCCTAAGAACTGGACTTTGCACTTGTCCTTATTGAGCCTTTTGAGATTTCTTTTGGCCCAATCCTCCAGTTTGTCTAGGTCACTCTGAATCTTAACCCTACCCTCCAGCATATCTACTACTCCCCCCAGGTTGCTGTCACCTGCAAAGTTGCTTAGGATGCACACCATCCCATCTTCAAGTTCAGTGATGGAGATGCTGAACGAAACCGGCCCCAGGACCCACCCCTGGGGCACTCCACTTGATACCAGCTGCCAACTAGATATTGAGCCATTGATTACTACCCTTTGAAGTGAGAGTTTTCGGGAAGGATGGATTTAAGGACTCAATTTTACCCCAGATGAAGTCAAAATTTGCTGTTTCTGTTTCTGTCAAATGAGTCAGAAAGTGTTGTAGCTCAGAAGTGAGAGTTCATTCCCAGAAAAAATAAATGCATCCAGATGAGAAGACACTAATTAGATTCCAAAACAGAAATGAAGAAGGTTAATGTTACAAGGCAAGTTTCAAAATGGCTCACCAAGGAGAACCTTCCTCAGGGGATATCCATATCTACAGTAGGTAGTAGTGTGTGTGGCCCAGTTTAAGGGTCTATTCCAAAGCTCAGTGAAGTCATGAAAGGCTCCAGATAACTTCAGTCTGCTTTGTATCAGGTCTTAAGCATGTTTAGGACATTATGAAGATTATAGTACATGAGCTGTATTTATATTTAAAATCAGCATTCAGAGTTGATTTAGGGAAGGAAACAGCTCTCCCCCTTCTACTCCGTTTTGCAAGTTTTGCAGTTAGTTTTTGCAGGGTACAATGATGAAGCAATTAAGAGACCTCTACTTCCAGGAACAATTTACTGTGTTAATAAAATTAGCAGGCAAAAGTGCCAGCCAGCTGTTATCACTGTCATTGTTATCACAGTTCTCAGAACAAGCCCTTATAGCTACATCTCCTTTTCTCACTGCATATCGGCCTCATATTTCCTGTTATTTTTTTCCTTTCCCTTCTACGGTGCATTTACTTCTCTGGATGGATGGTCCAATTAGGGAATCTGGGGAAGAGCAAACTGGGTCTCAGGGACTGCTCTGTGAAAACATTCTCCCAAACCTAACTTGAGTTGCAGTGATTTGTTCCTGGGCAGAGACTGAAATGTAGTCTAGATCTCTAGGTGATGGGTGCATCAGCAATGGCATATATCGGGAGAATGTAATTTGAAGAAACACTTTCAGATTAAAAAACAAGTTTCCTTAACAAATCCCAAGTTCTTGCTGATAAACAGAGCGTCCATTTGGCTTCTGTACAGAACGAGATGCTGTTTCATGAACAGGAGCTGTAACGTGAACACTAGCATTGAAATCTTGTCTCCAGCATTCTTTGCAGTGGTCCAGGTGAGCACTCTTTTGAGAGTGTGTTTTCTCTAATGAGGCTAATGAGTGTTTTTCTCTTTTGCTTTGCAGGTGCATTACTGCTGGGAGGAATTCTCTACTCCTGGCAGTTCCCTCATTTCAATGCCCTGAGCTGGAACCTCCGCGAGGATTATTCCCGAGGAGGATACTGTATGATGTCCGTCACCCACCCGGCAATGTGCAGGCGGGTAGCTCTGCGTCATTGTTTGGCCTTAATTGGACTCTCAACAATGGCCCCTGTCCTCGACGTCACCACATGGACTTTCCCTGTCATTTCACTCCCTATCAATCTGTATATTTCCTACCTCGGCTTTCGGTTCTACAGGGATGCGGACCGTAGCAGCTCCAGAAGTCTTTTTTTCTGCAGTCTGTGGCACTTGCCAATGCTTCTGCTTCTCATGCTCACATTTAAGAAATCTCAAATAGAGAATGACAATAAAGGGAAGCTTCCAAGCTGAAATCCTGGCAAGATACTGAAATCAGATTGCCTTAATGTCAATTAGGTGTTGTCATCCCTGTTTCACTGTCAAACAGAGAGTATGTCAGTAACTATATGCAGGGAAAATTAGGGTGATCTTTTTGAAGATAATCTTTTGTGCCCAGTAGCCACTTTATATAAATCGTTTTCTAAGTTTTTTTTTAAAGGGAAGGGACTTTATTAATGGCAGAGCTTGGTGAATGGAATTCAGGTCCCTTTACTGCACTTCTTAGGTCATGAGTTAAAATCCAGTCTAGGTCAGAGACTCATAATTTTTATGGCTTCCTACTGGTCCATGTGAAACAAATTTGGTGAGTCTTGGACTCATGTTTAGTAAAAACAGATCCACATTAGAAAACATCTCCATCTCCCTCATTTGTCTCCCTCATTTGACCAGCATCTTTGGCAGTCTTAGAGAAGAAGCTAAGATGACTTGGCATTAATGTTGTTCTTTCCTCTCATTTCCCAATGAAGTGGGCGTCCATTCTTGAAACTAGAGACGTATTGTTGGTGTTCCCAAACACCAGAGGGCAAAGGGAAGTTCACGTTGCTACAGTCTATTCCGTCCCTGTTCTGTTACTAAACAGAAGGCTTCAGTACCTGGGACTGTCAGCCTGGCACCTTTCACAAGGCTTAAATTCACTTTAATAAGTTTTCAAAGCTTCCAGATTCTTTTCTATTATTTTTTTCAATATTTTGAAAGGCATCCTACTACACACTGCACATTAGCATGTAAAGAGCCTCCAGCTGAACAAAGTTATTTCCTAATATATTGCTTTCAGATTCTTGTAGCCCAATTGTTATTATATTGCCATCACAAAGGAATTTCTGACTCTCCCAAGTTTTTATGAGAAATCTTAAAAACGAACACTTGGGGCAAGATTGTCGACTGGTACAAATTGACATAACCATGTTGACTTCAGTAGAACTCTGCTGATTTACATCAGCTGGGGATCAGGTCTTTAGAGTCCAAGTGTAAGAGTTTTATATGCTAATGTGTACTCTGCCAACCTGCTGAGTCTAAGACCGTCTGCTAATGAGGTGTTTCCTATAATTAGCTGAATTGTAGGCTTACTTTAAGAAATATAACAGGTGTATTGGGTGCCATGGTACAGTTGTGGTTCAAAAACAAGGTTGCTGTGGGGTATATTCTTAGTGAGGATCATATTTCATCACCCTTGAGGAAAAGCCAATTTTGTTCCAGCTGTTTTGAACTTAGAAACTAACAAGTTCAAATTGCTGATGCAACCATCAAAGCTGCTGTGCAACAATAAAGCTTATCCTCACTAGGAAAATGCATCATACATGTCACCTGGCATGGTTAAAACATTCCTTGTAGACAAGGACTGATAATTCTGTGATCACAGTTGCAGTTTGCAGCTAAATCAGGGGTGTGAGACCAATGTAAATGTGACCAGCTAAAATAATGGTAAACAAAACAACACTCTGTTTAGACAAGGATTGGGTTCATCTTATGGTGCTTGGCATGTGTTAAAACTTGATGTATTTTCACGTGAAGATTTTTCCAGCATGGATAGGGACCAGTCTAGGGCAGGACTATGTATTGAGTTCTGCTCCCATTCCCATCTCATGGAAAATCTGCCCACTCTTGCATTTGATTCTGGCTGCCATCCACAACTTAAATTCTGCATCAGGAATAGATTTTTGTCTGATCGCTATAAATAAGTAAATGAAGTGTGATCACACAATCAAAAGATTTCTTTTCTGTCCAGTGTTGCCTCAACACAATTTATTTTTTCTTCAGCTTGTTGGCAGGTCTGAGCAGTATTCCACTCCTATTGCAGGATGCTGCAGTGTAGTGCTGTTATGCACCAGATCCAAGGGCTTCTGAGTTCTGGGAAACAATAGTTGATCTAGCCTTATTAAGCCTTTCAAGAAATGTCATTGATCTGCCACTGTGTCCTCATCATCCTGGTATAAAAATTTCACAGGATATTTCAGTGACACAGGCCAAGATTCTAGTCTGAATTGCACTGCTGTAAATCAGGAATGACTCCACTGACCACTGTCTCTGCTGGAAGGGGTGCTCTTCAAGAACAGAACCAGGAGCTTTACTTGACATTTAAACAATCAGTTGTGAGAGTCGTACTTTTCGCAAGTGATTTCAGATTACTGTTTATCTGAAGTAAACTGTCTTCATAGTATTCAAGTCATTTACTGTGGAGACCACGTCATAGGAACATGAGGAAATGACCTGCCATCTAATGGAGCCTCCAGTTTTTTTTAAATGCATTGAGTTTGTTTTTCTGCAATAAAACATGCACTGTACAAAAGCCATGGAGTGTGAAATAGCCCTTTGTTTGAAACGATTCCCAGTCTTCATGCCAGCATTCTTTAGCCTAATGAAGAAGCTACTTTCTGCTAGTTTTGGGAAACTCCTAGGGGTAGAGGCATTCTTCACTTCCACTCCAGGGCTGCCTATACTGAGAGGACAGGCCAGGGGTGGACCCAGGATGGTGCGACAGTGTGGACACCCCCCTTCCACCTCTGCTGTCCCTGGCTGGCCCAAATGCAGGGGGAGCCCCAGAGCAGATTCTACCCTGGTTCAGCTGTGGACTCAGTTGCACAGGATGTGGAGCTCAGCATGGGACAGAGTCGGCTGTGGGCAGGTTTCCTGTTCCTACATCTACTCCCACCTGTGCTCACCCCTTCCCTGGTGGCCCAGAGCAGGTGCTGGAAAGAGAAATCCACCCCTGCTCCACCACTGTGTCCGGCTGACCTGGGCAGTGGGGAGAGCCTCAGAGCCACTTCTGCCCTACCCCAGACACGAGCTGCAGGTAGCTTTGTGCGTTGCTGGGCTCAACTGGGAACAGCGATGGCAGCACACAGGTTCCTCCTCCCAGTGCCTGCTCCCAGGCAGCGAAACAATGTGGGTGGGGGCTGGACAGGGAGCAGGTACAAGAAGGAGGAACTGGTACACTACTGTTGTTCACCACCAAGACCAGCACCCTGAGCAGGCAAAAGTAATTCTTAGCCTCCCCTGGGACTATCAGCCCTGGAACAGCAGCAGGGGCAGGTTTCTCCTTCCATCTCCTGCTCTCTACCCATCTACCTAGTGTCCCCTAATGACCCAGGAGCTTCAGCCACACCTCATCCCCATCCCCCCCACAGTGTGAGAGCAGTGTTCTGTACCACCCCCACCCTTTTTAGGAAATCCTAGATCTGCCCATGGGATGGCAGAGGGGTTGTTTTTATTTTGCAAAATGCCTGCACTGAAAATGAGAATCTAGTGGTGAGTGCACTTCTTGCAAAATGAAATAAATCTGTGCACATCTTAGCTGGATCATGAGAATGTGGAGAGCAGGCAGGGCTGTCCCTGGGGAGTGCAAATTGGGGTGACTGCCCCAGGCCCCATGCTTTGGGGGGCCCTGTGAAACCAGGCTGGCTTCACATCCAGCCGCTCACCACCCCCACAACCACCGCTGCATCTGAGCCCCACACAGGTTGATTTGCCCTGGGCCCTGCACCCTGCTACGGTCATCTCTGGGAGCAGGTGACAGGGCTGGGCAGAACTCAGTTGCAAAGTGACCATATAGGGGTAACAGAATATATGTTATGTTGCTAATTCAGAAGGTGATAGTCTTCCATTAAGGCATCATAGAACCAATAGCCCAGCATGCCTTGGGAATACTGTGCTACTCAGATGACAATAATCCAAAATTCAGGGCACTGTTCCCAAGAATTGCATCTTCCTGAAACTCCCCTTGTAGCCTCAGTGGGAGAGAGACATTTTCTCCACCTCCTGATCCAAACCGTGCAGTGGTTTTCAACCGTTTTTCATTTGCAGACCCCTAAAATTTTTGAATGGAGATGCAGACCTCTATGAATTGTAAGTGTGGGTATTCACATACTTTTAATTCATCATAGTCATCTTTTGTGGACCCCTTAGACATAGTCTGTGGACCCCCAGAGGTCTGCAGACCACAGGTTGAAACCCACTGCACGAGTGTGTAGCATTCATCGATTTTAAGTCCAGAAGGGACTGTTATATTAATCTATGGTGACCTGCCACATAACACAGTGCAGAGAATCCCACACAGCAGGTCCTGTATATGGATCATCTCTTGTGCCTCATCTAGAATATATTTTTTGAAAGTCAGTGAATCTTACCTTTAAAGATGAGATGCATAAGCTTTTGTGAGCAATTGTCGGAGTCTTGCCTAGTAAAGTTACTAAGAGTCAGGATGGGCTCTATTCCTGAGTCTGTCACTATTTCCTTCCTCTGACCTCTAGCAGGTCATTTCATCTGATCATAACAACTGCCTTGCAGGACCTTTTGGGAATCTCAGTTAAGTGCTTTCAAATTGTTCTGAGCTCTCACACAAATGGAAAAGCAGTAGTATCATCTGGTTTCATACAACCAGCCATGGTGCCTCAGAGCAGAACAGGCATCCCAGCAAAGTGACACAGCTGGTGGGAGCTACACTGCACTGAGGAATGAATAAGGAAACTCAATCCCCTCGCACACAAGTCCCCTGCTTCCTTCTGCTTTTCCCCACACAGTTTATTCTTGTTTCCTGTATCAATATCAGACACGATCTGCCCCAGTAAAGTAACACATTCACTCACCCAGCTCCAGCTGAGTTCTCACTCAGCCAGGCCACTGTATTTCAATGCTTACACAAAATATATGTCTACCTTTATACCCTCCTTGGGTGTATAGGTGTGCTCCGGGGAGGGTGTGGAGGGAGGGAGGAGATGGCAGACATTTTAATTAGTGCAGCTCCAAGAGCCACTAATTAAAAGTGCCCAGAGCATCACGTGTATCAGTGTCCCTGCATTGAAAGATCCTGATGGGGCACCATGAACTAAAGTTTTAGTTTAAAGCGCCCCGCCACCATTTTTCAGCGTGGGGACACTGATACACATCACACTGGTGTCTGCTGGAGCAGGGTAATTAATTGCACCAGTTCTAACATATTGTAATTACAGCATGTCAGAGCAGCCTCCCTGCATGTGTATAGGAGCCTCTTGTGACCAGAAAGATGCAGAGCTAGTACCAATACAATCAGAACCAGTTACTGTTATGGATAGAAAAATAAATTATCTGGCATTCTCATAATATAGACTCTCTGTAGGAGACTTAAGATAACCCTACATTGCTGTTGTACTGCTCAGCTCTGTTGATGGTAATAACCAAGGAAATGCTATTGCAGATTGTCCCCAACTTATGTTTTAATTGCCAGTTTTAATTGCCCATTTCCCACCACCAAGTTGTTTATATTCAGAGCCCTGTGTGAGCTCAGGTTAGGACTATCAGTCCAAGTACCCCATCACCATCACAAGAATCACTTCCATCAGAGGAGGCAAGGACCGACTGGACCACAGGTCATTGGCAGATAGTAAGGAAGCCTGTAGCACTGCTTTCTGCTCTGTCTCTAGCCTGTCAAACAGCCATGGTTTCTTACTGCCTCTTCTTTCTTAGCAGAGGGGGAATGGTCTAATACTTAAGGAATTACCCTAAAACCAGGAGATTTTAGTTCAATTACCAGTAGTGCCACAGGCTTCCTAGGCAAGTCACTTTATCTTAGTTTGTCTCAGTCTTCCATCCCTAAAATGGAACAATAGTACTTACAGTAATTTCTGAGTAATTGTGCATTGAAGATTGAGATGCTCAAATATAATGGTGATTGTCAACCTTTTTTAGAATCAAGGCATCCCTTAGAAAATGCCAGCTCTTAGCATTTACTCATTTCTTGACCACAGGAAAATAATAGAGCAATTCTTCTGTTGCAAAGAACTCAGAAAGTCTACAACAGGACCAAATGTTTCTTACACTATGGATTCCTATTTAAAAACTTCGAGTTTATCTTGTGATTCATTTGTAGGTGTTTGTGAGAATCATTGTGTTATAGTAATGGGACTTCTGTACAGACCTAAGAGAGATTCCTACAGTGTGCCTAGATGGCTTGTTCTTATTGCTGATTTCAAGTGTCCTTTAGAACAGAAAGCAGTAGAGACAAGCTTCTTCATCAACTGGTCTTTGGATCACTGTTAATAGCAGGATACAGTCATTGAGCCATGTTAGATCCATTATGTATTTGTACTGCAACAATTCTGGGAGTCCCCAACACAGCACAGGTCCCCATTTTACTAAGCATTGTAAAAATAAAGAAAAAAACCCTGGCCCTGTACCAGTCTCCTCTGATCAAAATCAAAGTAAGGTGCCCAGTCACCATTTTGAGGGACATCAATAGAAATGTTCCAGTCTAATAATGAGCTCACAACATCTATCATTAAGTTGGCTTAACACTTTTTCCTCCTGTGTTCAGCATCCAGACTTTAGCTGTTTGAGCTGAAGCTTTTCCAATCTCTCTCTGCCTCAGGCTGAAGGTTGGATTTTGAATGTTTCAGTAGAAATAGTCCTGCTGTTTCACATAACAGGATTGTTAAGTTAAGACTAGCTATTTTTCAGCCATGTTCATGCATTTTTCCCTGTATCTCCTCTTAAGAGCCTTGGCACAACCAGGCTTTGGAGCAGGACTGAGGGATTTGGCACTCTTCTCTGTTCAGGCTGGTGCTTTTCATCATTCTGGGGAAATGCCCCCAGATTCAGCCAGCTCCTGGAAGACAGCACTTTGCAGAGGTTCACTGGAGCTTGTTACTGATATTCCCAAACATGGCATCTGGAGAGAACATGTTCCTGCCTCACTAAGATCTCTGCAGGCCAACCATTCTGCATGGTCCCAGGCACTGCACTTGTGTTCTGTATGTTGTGTTCTGTATAGGAGGGTGATAAAGTAGCAGATCACCTTTTCCACATAGGAAAATGCAATGGATGAAGAAAAAAAATAAAGAACATAGCTCTTTCCCCTCTCCAAGGCTTGAAGAAGCGGTTTTTAATTACATGACTGTATGCATTTTTTTCCCTGCAGGACTCATCGCTCATTCAATGCACAGAAGCCTCTACTCCTCCAAACTCCAGCCTAGGCATGTGTCAAAGGTCTGGATAACCTCTCATGCATATGCCATGATCCAGAAGGAGAGACAGAGCTGCAAGACTGAAAGGGATGTTCTCATACATTTCAGCATTGGAGGGGGACTTGAGAGTGTTTGTTTCTGGTCCTGGCAGCACCAGGCTTCCCACAAGAGGTTGGCCAATACTTTCTTAATGCAGATGCACACTGGGGTTGATTCAGGTTACACTGGCAAACTTCACCCTGGCATCTAATAACCTTAAACTTTTATAGTTTTATATTAAGTATACACTATATAATAGTCTATGTCATATAATATAGAATACATATCTACATTAAATATACAGTATATGTTGTGCATGTCAGTGCCTAATGCAGCTCTAAAATAAGCTCTTTACTAATGTTTACCAAAAAAAGCAAACAAACCTGTGTGAGAATCCTTTATCTAAAAGCAAGCAAGAGAAGGAAAAAAAACCAAAATGTGCATTGTCCTACAGAACTGAACAAACCTCCAACCTGACAGATGAAGGTGGGTGAAAAGGAAAGGTCAGACAGTGTCAAGGTATCTGTTTTCCATCCCCATGTCTTCGTGGCCTGCTGAACAGGAGCTCACTGTCATGTATTCACAACCGAAATGCAAATAGTTCTCAAAGAAATCTTTGGATATGAATTTATGTGACTGCTGGTTTGGCTTAATATTGGTTGGGAACAGAGGAATTTCTTTGTATTTTGAGAATCCAAAAAGTTAAGACTTGTGCCACTAGCACAGGCCAGTTTCCCAGCCCCTGGGCCATGGCTTGGTACCAGCTGTGAAGGGTTGGCTGCCAGTCCACAGGAGGGTTGGCTGCTGGACCGTAAGTCGGAAGTGACCGGCATACTGTGGACTTTTTAACTGAGTATAAAAAAGGGTTGGCTGCCGGTCCACAGTTTGCCAGTCTGCGGCCACTTCTGGTCTGCAGTTGCCAGTCCGTGGTCTCAAAAGGTTGGGAACCGCTGGCATAGGCCACTCAGGACTATTTTTTGCTGGACAGAGATAGCACACTATCCAATAAAACTAGGAGGAACTTGAAATGGAGATGCAAACAAGGTAATTAACTGGGTGGTTTCTCCCACTGTTTCAAAGAGAGATAGGGGGTTGCCTCTGAAGTGGGGAAAGTGTTCACCTAAACAGCAAGAACTAGGGTCTGAATCTAGTAACCTGGCAGATCCTGGCAGATTGTACTACTTAGTGGATCAAGGGTCCAATAGAGATCAAGCAATTTTTCTGTTGCAAAGAGCTCATAAAAACCAAAACAGTTCAGGATGTTTTCCTGTTTGAATGGATTCCTCTCTGAAGTCTGTGTGGGTATACCTTGTGGAATCACATGTAGGTGTTTGCAGACCTATGCATGTTAATATTGAGTAGCACCCTCTCTGCACCGTAGCTGAGAATCACTGCTCTAGTCCGACATTGCAAACTTGGCAGGTGCATACTGCCAAGGGAATTTCATAATTTTTTAAATCACTTTTCATTTCAGTTTTCTTCAGATGAAATGCAAATGGAAACATCTCAGTTGGGCTTGAAGGTTGTAAAAACTTTCCTTTTTTTAAACAAAAATTAAGTGTTAGCTCTGATAAAAGCTAGATTTCATCCTTTAAAGAGGAATTCAATCAGAGAGCCCAGCTTAGAGGAGTTCATCTCTCTGGATCCTATTGCATTCTTATTTAGCATCCCAGCCACATGACTAGCACCAGGAGTCCCATCACAATGACTGCATGATAGACACGTCCCTTCAGTATCAGTGAGGAAGATATTGGTCCTTAGCCTGCTTAAATGGATACTAAGTTTGCTGCCAGTGGGCAGATAATTATGCAATTCCGTAAGGCATTTCAATGTAGAATTTCAAAGCACTTTGCAGGGAGATTCATTGCACTTGCAAGTTTCCTGGAACGGAGGTAAGTGTTATACCCTATTTTACAGAGCAGGAAATGACAGCACAGTAAAGTTAAGTGATTTGAACTATTTCAGATAAGAAGGTAGTAGTAAAGTCAGCAATAGACTCCAGGTCATCCCATGTTCCAGCTACTGGGCCATATGCAGTATTCCTACCCTTAAATAGGGCAGGAATAGCATCTCCTGATTATTCTCTATAGTTGAGGAAGCAAAGCCCCACAAGTAGTTATTTTTTCTTTTCTGCAAGAAGAGTGAAGCAACATTCATTTTGGTGCCTACATGTCCCCAAAGAAGTGTGTATGATCCAGTTGGTCTCTCTGCTTCCTCAGTTCTTAGCTAAAAACTGGATGCATCTATGCATTCATTAATACACAGTAGTTTCTGCACATTTAGTTTAGTACTTGCTTTATGAAGTACTAACTAAATAGGCAGTAACTACAGTTTCTGCTCAGTAATGCCAGCGCACAATTTTTTGTGATGTTCATTGCACAGTAGCCTAATAACACTGCGCAGTAGCATATTAGCACAGGTTTTGACCGGCACACTACTACTCAGTGTTATTAGGCTACTGTGTGCAGTAAGCATCTTGTGTAGATGTGCCCACTGTTTCGCTGCATGTAGCAATGCAGTGCAAGTATAAGACAGACCATCCCACCCTACTGTGAGTCAGATCACACAGCTGGGGTTTTTAGGAGATTTAATCAAGAATTTGTAATTCTCGCTGTTCCTTTATTGTCACTGAAATGTAACTCAGAGGATTTTGATTTTAACAGTCCCACTCCACTGGGGGTTGGTTCTTTATTTTAGCCACTTAGTGGAAAAAAAATCTCTTTGCTGGAAGGGGTTGAAATGAAACATTTAACCAAATGAGGTCACTGCCTTTATTTTCATTCAGAAGGGGCATTCTGAATAGACTCCCCAGCCCACTTCAAAAGGTTGTGGCAACATGTCCGCTGTGGTGCAGGTCATTCATGGACACTACAGGAGATGTGAAAACATCTGCTAGATCCATGCCTGATTCTTTCAGTACAGTTACTCCCCTTGCTAATAATTGTCTGTGTTCTGTCATCTAGAAAGCGATTTTGTATGTCTCCCAGGTATTCTAATGCTAATTTGTTTAGTTAAAAAGAGAAGAGGCTAAACAGATGTGAACCATTTGGTTAGGTTGTAGTTCATTTGTTAGGAAGTGCAAAGTTTCTTGGCAGGATATTAAATATTACCTCGCCTATTCACAAACACTTCATATTTCAAGAGAGGAAGGGAGGTAAGGACCGCACTCAATAAATCAGGCTTTTCAAAGAGACAGAAAAAGGCAAACATTTGATAAATCTGTGTCATTATACTAAAAGATCAAAGAGGTTTACATATGTATTTATGCAACTGGCAACCTAGGAGACAATAATAACAAACATAGATCTCTGACAGCTTTACAAAAATACAAATTAGCCCGTTCTAATCTGTAATTATCTGAAAAATGTGCGAGGTAGGAGGTTGTTAGCTGCAAAGCTTTTACTTGTTAATGTTGATATGATGCGAGAATGTTAATCTTTAATAGTTATATTAGATCCATAAGCAAGAAACGGCAGAAGTCACTGTGTTAAATGTATGTGTGCACTTATTATACAGACATGATTTTGTGTATACACAAAACACAACACAATACACACACTGTATTTTATCAGAAATAAAAATCAGCAGGGAAACAAGAGGTTCATAATGTGCTAATTACCATTACAGTATTCCAACAGAAGCTCTGTACAAATCAGCCTGAAGGATCTTTGGGAGACGTAAAGATTTCCATTCCTAACTCTTTTTTTTTTTTTCTCCAATTAAATTTCAAGTGTATCTTATTGCTTCTGGTGCACAGATCTTTAGCCCTGAATGAGCCAAGTCATTATTCCTAAATTAGACCAACTAATTTTGTACAGCTATACAAATATGGAACCAGAGACTGTAAATGTTAGCAATTCAGTAAAAGAAGTTTGAGGACCCAAAAAGAGGGTCACAAACAATGAAACAGAGGGCACATCTACACAAGGCACTACTTGAGGTTAGAGCTAACTACCGTGCAGTAAGCATCACCATCTACATGTGCAGTTACTTATTGTGCAGTAATTGGCTCTAATCGCAAATAAATTTGCTACCTGTAAATGCAAGTAGCAAATTTACTGGAGATTACTTACTGCGCAGTAGCACATGTGCACACGCCTGACCGGGAGCAAATGCACTCCCAGTCAGCCGGGCAGCATGGGGCAGGAGATTGCTTCCTGCCTCCAGGAGTTGCCTGTTGCCAGGACAGGCTCTGCCACTGGAGCCTGGGTGGAGATAATGTCCCCCTGCCCCAGCATCAGGGAGTTCCCAGGCCCTGCTTCGTGATCATGGGGCCAGGACTGGGAGATCCTTCTCTCCCAGGGCCAATTTTACAGTTGTAGAGTTGCAGTGTTACAGTTGCCCTGCAACTGGAAAGGTGGTGCTGGAAGAGAAGACTCAATGCTGGCCCCGCAACCATGATTGGAGCTCCCTGCTGCCAACGCAGGGGGACATTGTCTCCTCCCGGGCTACAGTGGTGGAGCCCACCCTAACAGCAGGCAACTGCCAGGGGCAGGAAACAATGACCCAGCCCCAGCCACAAGAGAACTGTCTCCTGACCAGTGGCCTAGAACTCCCCCTGGCTTCTGCAGGAGCCTAGTACTAGGCTGCAGGGAGCAGGATCAGTCTGCTGCTAGGAGCAGCAAATCTGCTCCCACATCCCTGCATGTGTAAACACATGCCCAGAACAGTTTACTCTAGAATAAACTACTCCCAGATTATTTGCATGTATAGATGCTCCCAGAGAAGAGGAGCTAAAGTTGCATGGGTATTGTAATCAAGGACAGAATTTGGCTCAGGATTTGAAATGTGTCCAGAAGAAATGAATCCATGAACAAAGCAATATAAGATATAGAAACTAGAGAAGAAAAAGTAGTATTATGTCATCTAGTCTTTTTTGGCCAAAGCTGGGTTGTTCTCTAGTCTCCTATTCTCTTGTGCTGTTTTAAATGACTTAAGCAACTTGGTTCCTGCTGCTTCCCATGAGGAACTTCCACAGTCTATAGATTTCACTGTTAGGAGACTCATCTTGACAGTCAGTCTATATTTTCCCTGACTTGGTTCTATCACATCACTCCTACTTATGCCTCCTTGGAGCACCCTAAACACTCTTCCTTACTAAAGTCAGTGCAGTTAAGTTAGCAGTAAATTTGGCCCATTGCATTTGGAGAAAGAAGTATAAAAACTCCACAGAGACAAATTACGATGATTTTCTACTGGTCACAGATGATATGCATATTCTGTGCTTCTACTTAGGAAAGCAGCAATGAGACACACAATCTAGCACACATGCCTGATTGTGTTTTCATCATGCTTGGGAGAGAACACCCCTGCTAAACTAATGAAACAAAAGGGCAGGGCAGGGCAGAACATCAGCAGAACAATTCCCACTGACAGATCATACTCCAAGAGATTGCTGTAGTTATTTAGTGGGGTCTGAGAGTTCATTTCCCGGGTGTAGCATGCACCATCTTCTCTTTGTCCCTGCTTCTCAGAGAGGTGGTTGGGGGGTTGAGAAGTCACATAAAAGCTTACACAGTACTTTTCTTGCCAGTGCCTGGATCTTTTTTCAATCTGATTAGCTTATCTACAGTGGTATCAGACCATTCACCTATCAGGTATCTAAGTATTTTGACCGCAATTTTTGATTAATTGGATTTGCATTTGATGTTTATGCCAGTGGTCTTGCCTGGTGTAATACTATGCCAATCATGTTGTTGTTTTTAACAACAAAGTCCTAAACAGCCTGAGGCCATGCTACCGAGTAGGTACTTCTGTCTTCATTACCACAAGGCTGTATCCTTGGAGACACATGGTTTTGGGTTCTTCTAGGTTATGAGACTCCCAACAGGCAGTTCATGTCAGGGACAGGACTGGAAGGGTCACAACCCAGGGAATCAGGAACAGGCAAAGTCAGGGAAACAAGAGTCCAAACTAGAGGCAGAAGTCAGGGGTTTAAGAGCAGGCAGGTTAGGAGGCACAGGTCAATAGAGGACCAGGACATAGCCAGATACCCTGTGTAGTACAATGGGCTAAGGAGGAGTCAGGAAAAAAGGGCAGGGATCCAAACCAGCATCATTAGCCAGGGAGTCCAGAGCAGGCAGATGTAGCTGTATGGGACCAGGATGTAGATCAGGGGCGGGCAATTATTTTGGGAGGAAGGCTGCTTGCCTGGTTTTGGCAAGCTGTCAAGGGCCGCATGGGTAGCCTCACCCCTTGAAAGGTGCCCTGCCCCCTGGTCGCTATCTTGGGACCAGTGTCCCAGGGCCAGCACCGGTGGGGCCCAAAGCAGGGCACAGGCTGGCAGGGGTTTGTGGAGCTGGGCTGGGCTGCATCAGCTGGGAGAAGGGGGAGCTGGTCTGGCTCCATAGAGCCCGTGCCAGCTGGGACCCTATAGCCACGCTCCTGCTGGCTCCCACGCCCACTCACACCCAGTGCCCCCCAGCCCCACGGTACAAGCGGGGGGGGCAGTGCACAACCTTGACCCCCTGCTTGCCAGCAGGGAAGAAGCTGGTGCTGAGGGGCTTCCCCATCAGTGACAGCAGCTGCGCCCCCCCGCCCCACTTGCTGCACAGGGCAGTGTTGGCTGCTGCTGGCCACCTGGAGCTTGCATGCTGGACAGCCCACAGGTGGGGGTGACAAATGCTGCCCGGTGCGGCAAGTGGGGGGGAGGCTGCAGCTGCTGTCACCACGCACAGCCCCGACGGTTGAGCCTGGAGCTGGCGTGGGGCCCAGACCGGCACCGGGGGCAGGTTGCAAGGTGGTGCTGAGCACAGCAGAGGAAAAGCAGCCCCTCACCTGCCCCATGGCCAGCGCCCTGCACTGCAGCCACTTGCAGCCCACGTGGGGCTGCCTGTGCCTGCTCCGGACAGCCCCATGTGGACTGCGAGCAGCTGCAGCAGGGAGCAGTGGCCATAGGGCAGGGGAGCAGCCGCTTTTCTCTGCACTTGTAAGGCTCTTGGGGAAAAGCTGAGTACAGGGAAAAGCTGAGTGCAGGGAAAAGTGGCCCCTCACCCGCCCCGTGGCCAGTGGTCCCTGCTGCAGGTGCTCACAGCCCACAGGGCTGTCCTGAGCAGGCACAAGCAGCCCCACACAGGCTGCGAGTGGCTGCAGTGCAGGTCACCGGCCATGGGGCAGGTGAGGGGCCACTTTTCCCACCCCCCCAGGCTCAGCTTTTCCCCGGGCCATTTTTCCCTGGGCTCCTTCCCTGCCCGGGGTCCCCCCCTCCCCTCACCTGAGGTTCCAGCGCTGCCGGGGCAGCCATGTGGTCCCAGGTGAGAAGCCCCTACTGGAGCTTCCAGCTGGGGGGGCAGGGCTGGGCAGGCCCTGCTGTTGTGGGAGACTGCCAGGCTTCCCCTGGGTCCTACTGCCCTTAGTTCCTGTCATTTTTAACAGGAACCGAGGGCAGATTAATATTTAATTTTCTAAAATTTTTAGGAGCCCCATGAGCTGGATAGAATGGCTCCACAGGCTGTATTTTGCCTATCCCTGATGTAGGTGATTATCTGGCTAGCCAGGAAACAAATATCAGAGGACCCAGGTCTAGAGCACAAGGGGTCAAGGACCTGGCAAACCAGTCTGGAACCAGGATGAAGTCAGAATGCAGGACCCCGGGCATGGAAGACCAGAAAACAACAAGCAGGACCAGGGAAACTAGGAACAAATAGGTGGGACTGAGGAAACAAAGAGCAGAGAGTCAGAAACCCAAAGCTAGACAGAGAGATATCTGACTTACTGAGTTGCTTGCTGGAAACTGGAATGGCTGCAGCTTACAAGGAGGCAACTGGGGCCAGGAAGGGGTAGTTAGGCCACTGGCCAGCTCATGTAATTAGGGCCAGCTAGTGACAATTTGGCTAGCCTGCTTCCCTGGCCCCTGACGTTTTCCTGCAGGAGTCCCTCTGTGTATTCCCCACCCTTTCTGCCCCTGGTTCAGTGTAGCCCCTGTCAGCTTTCCAGTGAGGCATGCTATAAAGCACTTTGTTTCCCCTGAGTTAAAGGGAAGGGGCAGGGAGGGAAGAAGAACAGAACTCTGAAGCTGGTTAATGAAGGCAGAGGCAGAAAGAAAATATGGATGATCCTGGTTTGGCTGCCAGTTCCTGTATTGGACTGGGACAGTATGGGGGCCTGGGGTGCAGCTGTGGATTAGCAAGGACTGTTGAAGACATCCAAGATTCATGTTCAGATATGTTTTGTTTTGTTGCTTGATAGACAAGAATAGATACAAGATTATTTGCATTGGAGCAGTACCTGTGGGACTCCATCAGAGCTGCATTTGGTTATCCTTGGCATTACTGCCTGCATTACTCCCCTACTCTAAACACTAACAGATAGTCCCCCCACCTTTGATTTCCTTTGAGTTTACTGATGCAGTAAAACCTGTACAAGTTTCCAGACTGATTGAAGGCCAGTACCAAACGATCCCCAGTTGACCGAAGTCAAATCTTAAGGTCTCCAGGGCAGAGGCTACATGTTAGACCTGAACAGAGATGGCAGAAATAATTTCTGTAACATTGAAGGGCTGCTTGCTTACCTGACCAGAAGGTGCACCACAACAAGGATCTTTTAAGAGACACTCTCCTGGGGCAAAGGAAATGTGTCCCAATGGGGACCCTGTACTCAGGGCAAAATGAGGCTGTCCTGTACAGGGGCACCTTAATAGTGGTAAAGAATGGAAAAGCCATGGCCAGGGGTTTGAAATCAGAGAGAGACAGTTAGGGAGAGCCTGCAAAAATCCCAGCCCCAAGATTGGCTGGGAGGGTTTCTTTAAAAGGGGGGAGTTTTTCCCTGCCCGGGGACAGGGAGAGGGGAAAAGAAGGGTGCGCTGTGGGGAGAGGGCTGTGCAGCCTGGCTGCAGTGACTCACCCCCCCAGAGCCATGGGGAGCTGCTGCTGGGTCAGAGGAGCACTCACAGCTCCAGGACTTGAGCTGGGGCTTAGGAGGGACTGGGGTGATCTCTGAGAAGCACGTGAGCTTGCTTGTGGGTAGCAAACCCCTCGTTTAGTGCATGTGCGTAATTTAAAGGAGGGGTGCGCAGCTATGGAAGCCTGGCCCAGCACTTCCCTGTTGCTCAGACAAGGGGAGGTGAGACTTGGGAAACTGGCCCCAATTTGTCGGTGTGTGCATGATCTAAAGGGAGGGCACAGGCTGCGGGAGCCCAACCCAGTGTGCCCATGTGTTCACCTGTGCAGCCCGAATTGCATGACCCACTGTGCAGGGGCTGCAGCCCGGAGCAGCGGACATAGTGTGTTGCAGGGACCCAGACGTGGGAGCAGCTCCAAGCAGTGTGGTAACGCCTGGTCTGGCACGGGAGGACCCTAGCCACGAAGGACCCACCACAGTGCAATGGGAGGAGCTGGGGATTGTGCGTAAATTCATTATGAATAAAGGTCATTAGCAGTGTTTATAAATAAATAACCACTAGCTCATGTAAATACCAAGCAATTCATTTATCTGTTTCAACTTATAATTACTGTTTATGCTTTTTCTTTAACCTATATCACACCTGAAAGGTTATCAGTTTGTGAACCCCGTAGGCACCCAACTGACTCTCCATACCACCAGTGCTCCTTTTGGGTACTGTATATAGAGTTATTTTGGCAGCCATTTGTAATTTGTATCTGCTTTAGTTATATCTTGTTCTGTATATAATTAAATTGTATATAATTAAATATTTGTAAGTAATTCTATTGGTGGTTGCAAAGGGTTTGTAAGTGTAAAAGGGGCCCTCCCTGCTGGAAAGCCCCGTTTTGGCTCCTAGGAGAGCCAAGTGAGGCTTACGCTACTGGGCAGCCCAGGATCCCAACACCTGGACGTGGCACATGGGTAGTGCTGTGTGCCAGGGATACATTTCTATTGAGCAACTGCTTAATTTTTTTACTGAGGAACTGCTGAAGACAGATTCTACTGCATCAACGTCTGGGTGATAAGTTATCTTAAAAGCCAAACTAAATTTTATACGATTCAGATCAATGCTCTAAGACAGTAGTTCTCAAACTTTTTTTTTCACGGACCACTTGAAAATTGCTGAGGGTCTCGGCAGACCACATAATAATTTTTTTTTTTTGGTTGTATAAATCAAAGCACACAACTCGTATTTTAATATCAATAGTCTTACCTTTCTAATGCGATGGATGTACCTGGTTTTTTTGAGCAAAGTTCTGGGAAGTCAGGTGTAAGGTTTGTCAGCTTTAGCCTTAGGTCACCTTTCTGCAGACCACCTGAATGGAGTTCGTGGGCAGTGGTGATCCGCGGACCACGGTTTGAGAACCTCTGCTTTAAGGCCTCAACTGTCTGTGACGTTGTATTGATTTTATCCTTATTATGCGTGTGCAAGTAGCTGCAAGCTGTTTTGAGCAAAATAACTTTTTTTTTATATATTATGAGAGTAAGAACAGAAGCAAAGTCTGTACGAGGTTGCACACAGGGTATGTGTTTGCTCAATACTGAGTTACAGAACATCTGCTGGCCCCTAAAGAGTCCTTACAAATATAAAGGAACAGTAAAGTTTGCAAAGTTGTAACAGTTTCCTACCTAAAGACAGTCCAACCTGGACAAGGACAGGCCAGTTTGCATAATATGTTGATCAAGAGCTACCAATAGTATTGATTTAGACATTGTCTCTAGGAATTCTCCCATCTAATTTCATTTGCTTTGAATTGCTGTCACAACTAGTGGAGTCAGCCTGCTGATGTAGTAAGCAGCATGCTGGTGTCTACAGTTTTAAGCCACATAGAGGAATTAGCAAGAGATTCAATAGCTTTCTTCTATATCTGTATTTTTTCCACAGCTTGTTTCCTACCATCACTGGTGCTGGGAAAATAATTTGATTTACAGTGATGCAGAGAAACATTTGGAAATATTTCATAATTTCACACAATAGTTGAAGTGTGAAAGGATCTCATGCAATAAGTTCTTTAGTGCTTCAAGTGAAGAGATTAGGGTCCAGAGGACAGGGCACTGGCTAGGGCTCAGAAGACCTACCTTCTACTTCTAACTCTGCTATTAACCTGCTGACTGAGTCACTTCACCTTTCCATTTCACTCTCTGTTCTTTGTTTTTTGGGGGGGGGGGGTTTGGTCTTGTCTAATTATATTGTAAGATCTTTGAGGTAGACTATCACCTCAGTCAGTGGCTACATACCACTAGTACATTATAACCACTGCTAACTCCTACGTAGTGCTTTCATGAATAATACCAAATTGCTTTGAAAAGAAGATCAGGATCATTTATGCACATTTTACAGGTGGGGAAAGTAAGGCTTAAGAAGCAAAAGTGACTTAACTGAAGATCCCTCAGAGAACAGGTGGCGAAGTTGGAAGTAAAATACAGGTTTTCCAAGTCTTAGTTTCTCTATCCGTCTGCGAGGCCACACTGCTCTGAAAAGAAACCTACCAGTTTCCTAATTTCAGGTGAAGTTCCTGGGTACTACGTTAAATACAATAAGCAAATGTGCTTTTAATCAGGGAAGAATAGTCGCATCGAAATAAACCAGCTCTCCCTAACTGTCACACCCAGTGTGTTAGTTTCCCTTGACTAAATTTCTGAATTCTCCATCTGCTTTATCAAGTTCCTCAGAAATGTCCTATAATACATTTAAATCCTTCCTGGACAAGCAAGTGTTTAGTTTGATTTTTCAAGCTGTCCCCAGTCGAGCAAACACATATGCTTCATTTTAAGCAGATGAGTAGCCCCGTGGCTTTAATGTATTTACTTAAGGACTTTCCATGTGAGAAACATCATCCTCACAAGCTTTGTAAGACTGATCCCCAGTATCTGTATTAGCTCCAGCAAGTGGGATACCATGATTGTGCCATGAGTCAGTAACTAGGTAGTAGACTTCAGAATGGTACTTATGACAAGTGGGTGGTTATATTCCTTTTGAGACAGTAATGGTCAGTCTTTCAGCATGGTATTTCTGTGCACATAAACCTGGTTGAATGTAGTATCAGACTTAACTGATGTGGGTCAAACCAGTTTATCAAACTTCTGTCCCCTTCCTGCTTCAAGTTAAATCAGAGTCCCCCGGTATGCTTCGTAGCCCTGCGCCTCCGCTTCCTAGATGGAGCAGTGAGGGCTGGCTGATGGCGGGGGGCAAGCCTGGCTGGGGAAGCAATCCAGTCTTCAGGGAGGGGGACTGCTCACCCCAGGCAAACCCTGGCTGGGGTCTGGGGCCAGGGAGGGGGTTAAACACCCCTTCTCCCAACCAAACTTACTGCTGGCTGCAGTTGTGGACTACAAATCCCAGAGGCGCTTGGAAGCATGAAGAGGAAATGATGAGCAAGTTTGCAGAGTCCTGCAGCTGTGATTGTGGACTACAAATCCCAGAGAAGCAAACACACAGCTCATAGTGGATGTGCCAGAGACCCATGCTCTAGTGCCCCCCCACCAGCTTCTGGTCTGAGCGATTGCAGGCATGCGGCTGCATTGCCTGAATCAAAAGTAAATGTCTGTCCACTTCTGTTTCAATTTAATCTCTGCAGTTTACACTAACCTGCAAAGACTGAATCACTTCAGCCTAAGGTTTTTGCTGTCTGTACTTAGCCCTGGGCTCTATCCCTGCTCTGGGGGGAAGCTGGAAGCGGTATATCCTGAACTGCTGAAGGACTGCAGATTGCTTTCTTTATCTCTGTGAAGCAGACTGGAGTTACCTTAACATGAGCTAGGTAGCATGGCCCAGAGTTAACCCTCGTCTGAAATGGCTCAACTTGGAGATGTTCAGAGGGCACTTAGCATGAGTTAACAAGTTTTAACATGCGGACACTTGCATTTCAAATGTCCTTAATACAGTCTGTGTAATATGTAACTTCACCCTAGGTGTCTTCAGAGCATGCCTAACAGATCAGGTACTGCATAGAAGTCAAAGACAGCTACCACTTTCTTTTAAAGCAAAAAAACAACAACAGAAAAGGAGTTCTTGTTCCCTGCCCTTTATAGAGGTTCAAACCCACTTCTGATACCTCCTAGAAGACGGCCCTAACTAGCAGGTGTGAGGCTATTCTGGGCCAGAAGAGGGGGAGGTAATATTCTTAATCCCTCCTTTTGAAGCTAATCTATTCAGGATAAAAGTTAAAGATTCATTAGGCCAGAGAGAAGAAGCAAGAGTGAGAATGACTCTGACTGTAACCTTGTGGTTAGGGCACTGATCTGTGAGAAGGGAGGCCTGGGTTCTAATTTTTCCTCTAAGCAGTGTTCAATACAAAATGCATGAGCAGTTCTTGGAGAATGAATATGAATCCAGGCTCTTTTGTCCCAGCTGCATGTTCTTGCTATCAGGTGACAGTCTTGCTCCATCTCTGCTTCAGGTAAATGTTAATTCTTTTATGCAAAATAATAACTAAAAACATCTTCCAAACAGGTCTTATGATGCTGTCCTTTGGGCAGCGGGAAAGATGTGGGTTTGTAAACGGGGTAGGTAATTGAACCTGATGTTCTACATCCTTGTCCTTCATGAGTGCTGTAACCAGTAGACCCTTGGATAACAGGGAGGTGGTAACTTCCCCTCTGATTGTGCTTTAAAGGGAAAGAGTGTGACCTGCTCCATTTTTTTCAAGAAAAGGCTCACATGCCTACCTATATTTGGAGAGAAGGTGGCACCCAGGGCAGAGCAGGGCAGGGCAGGATTTAAGGCACATGCTTGTCTTCACCATTTCCCTGTTAGCTACCCTGGGCAACTCCCTGCTCAATGTTCTCATTTCTGTGGATCCCATTATGTGGCACTTAACTCTCTTCCCCAAACAGTGTACAGAGTATTTATGTATCTACCCCAAGACTCTGGATTGCGCTACAGGGACCATAACCCTGTGTTACAGTACCTGTGTTGATCTGAATGTAAATGACTTGCCCCAGGTCTCAAAACAAGGCTATAGCCAGTGGTGGTGGAAGGCTGGAGCTAATGGGGCTTAGCCCCCACAAATATGGGGCAGCAGGTAGGGCAGCAGGGCTGCCCGCATGCAGGCTCCAGGTGGCTGCAGGGGCAAGGACTGGGGGAAATGGGGCCCTGGGGTCGACATGGGTCATGGGATGCTCAGAGCCCAGGCAGCTCATCCAAGGGCACGGGGGGGACTCCCACTGCTGTGCACACCCTGGCAGATGCCCCGGGGGCATATGCCCTCCAGATTAGTGCATGGGGCAGAGGCGGGCTGGGCTCTGTGCCCTGCTGCTGATGCCTCGGGAGCAGTGCGATGCCATGTGCCTGCCACGCGCGAGGCACAGAGCCCAGTCTGCAACAGCAGTCCTGCACACAGATCCGGGAGGTACATGCCCCCAGGCCTCTCTCGAGGTGCGCACAGTGGCAGGAGCCCTCCCCATGCCCCTGAACGAGGTGCCCAGGCTCTGAGCATCCCATGACCCGCCCCGGCTCTGGGGCCCCATTCACCCCTGCCTTGGCCTTTGCCCCACTCCCTCCCTCATCATGAGAGCTTCAGTCTCCCCCCGCACACACCTCTTCCCCACAACAGACTCACCTGCTGGTGGGTGTGCGCGAGTGTGCATGCAAACGTGCATGCGCTCAGGCCCTGCAAATAGTATTTTCTCTCTCCGCCTGTGTCTGAGCCAGGAAGCAGGAGATCCAGGGCAGGGGGGGTGCAGTGGTGTGATTGCACCCTGCTCTCTCTCCTGCTCCACCTAAACTTTTAGACCACCTGCCTGGGAGGCGCAGCAGCATTTCTATTCAGGCAGTGCTAAAGGAATCGATTGACTTCGTGGCTTATTATAGTGTACCTGATTTCTGCTAATGAACCGCTCTTTTTTTAATGATCTTCATGTTTCATTAATCAAGTTATCCTTCCTTCTGTAGTTTTGGTGTCTGGTAGCTATTCCTGGTAATATCTCTCTCTTCTGTTTCACATCCCTGCCGACTGTTGTAGCTAAAAACCTTAACTCAGGTGTGGTAACATTTAACTCACGTGAATATTAACTCATGGAAACGATTGATCGAAGCGTTGGATGCACTGTCAAGATGCTGAAGGAGGCTAGATTTTGTTTTATGAATCAGAAGAAGAGACGTGCATTTAACTATCTTGAATATAGGGTTAATAAAACAATAGGTTTTGACTACTTTTGCCTAGTTTGTTGTGTTTTCCAATTTAATATATAATCTAGCAAATCTGTGCACATTCAGATAAGGTGATATTCATGGTTGCTTTAATCTTAAACTGAATAATATAGCCACAGGCCCCTAGCATATTAGTAAGGCTTGTAGATTTCTGTTTTATTTTCTACTTGGAGGAAAGTGCGTTGTGTTATGTGATGTTGCAGTACATCATCTGCATCCCGCTTTTCAAAATCCTAGGTCTGCCCATGAAACCAGGGTCTCATGATCCCCAGACCAGTGTCTGGACTGCAAGACTGTACTTCCAGGAGAGCAAAACAGTGAGATTGGAGCTCTCTGCAGTGCACTAAGGTAGGAGCTGTGGGCTTTCTCAGTGCTCAGCATCATCCCAAGGGGAACAACTAACAAACAACCAGGCAGAGAGATTCTGTCTTTACTCTTCCCAAAACACATGCTCTATCCAGAATGATAATCCAATGTTATCCCCATTTTTCTTACAGTCTCACTATGAGCCTTCAGTGAAATGCTAGGAAATGTGGTATTTTGGGGAACTCATTCTGATAGCAGGTGCTTCTTTAATACAGCAGGAAAACCCCCCCCTGCGTGATCCAATGGCAAGAAGCTCAAGTGAGACATATTTAGACTAAAAATAAACTGCAAAATTTTAACAGCATGGGTAATTAAACATTGCAAAAACTCAGCTAGAGATGTGGCGGATTCTCCATTGCCGAGTATATGTAAATCAGGCCTGAGATCTTTTTTTTTTCTTGCCTAAAGAGATGCAGTAGCTCAAACAAAAGTCATGGGCCTGATGCACAGATTACTGGATGAGTTTCCTTAGAGGTTTGCAAGAGGTCAGATGAAGTGATGCTAATGGTACCTTCTAGCCTTAAAAACTATCAATCTATTAATATTTTCTGTATGAGCTCTGGGTCATAGAGCACATTTCTATTGTGGTAAATGGATATTATCGTTTTGCTATATGTTTTTATGAGCGTTTGTAAAATGCTTCTCTTTGAGGGATCTTTACTAACAAAAGTCAAGATGTTTACATTTTAATATAAATGTGAGATATGTATGACAAGTTTCAAATACACGGACATTTTTTTCCTGATACAGTAAACATACCAAACAAATCCTGATCCCATACTTACTCCCTTCTTGGGATTCATGCCCATTCAAGCACATTGGAATGACTTTGGAGCAGACATTGAAACAAAACATAAATGACAACAAAAGAGAGGTCATCTTTGGACCTTATCTCAACTGGTACCATTTCCCTTGACTTTAATGGGAATGCGACCTGTGAAAGGGCTAGAGAGAGGGCACTTCTCGGTGCCATTATTTAGACATTATTTCTATTCTGTGTACAGGCACCTTGCTGATGTACTGGGGTCCTGTGCTATCCATCATGCGGAAGCCTGGATAAATGTTGGCTAAATGCTACTATTCCTTAAAACGAGGCACCAGTCAGTGTCAGTTGTCCCAGATCCCAGCTATTCCTTACACTGGTCATTGCTCCAGTGCCATCCCCAGCCCTGTGAAGCTGCTTAGCTTGGCAGGATGGGAAGAGCAAACCGCTCTCAGGCTCCACAGTTCTCCACACCGGTTTCCACGAAGCACAGGTTTGGCACAGGTTTCCTCATCTGCACCCGGGCAGTGCCCGGATAAGAGTGCAACACGCCCCTGCCCCGGGCGTCCTGTTCCGTGCGGGAGGGAGCAGTGCAGAGGAATCCCTTTGGAAACCGGGTAGGACTCCTTCAAAACCAGCTCTCAGGTGCAAACTGCCTCTCGCCGCTCCCGGCATCGCAGTTTGCCGGGGCCAGGCCGGGGAACGACCGGACACGTCCCTGCTCCTTCTCGCTAGGCGCGCGCTGCGTCTCCCCGAGTCGCTCCCGCCCCACTGCCGGGCCGGGCCGGGCGGCGTGGGTGCCCGGCGAGCCCCGGCGCCCCCGCGAGGGGCAGAGAAGCGGGGCCGGCGCCGGCGCCGGGGCGGAGGAAGACTTTCCGTCTCGGCTGCAGGCAGACGCCGCCGGGACAAGCGAGCCGGGCTGGGGGCGCTCCGGATTTGGTTAATTAAAAGGGGCATCGACGGGATCAGCTGCTGCCCGCGGCTGCGCCCCGGCCCGGCCCTTCGCTCCCGGGCACAGCCGGCCGCCCCCTCCCTCTCCCCCGTGTCCTGCCCCGGGCGGGCGGGAGACGCGGGGCTGCCGCTGCGGGAGCCGGACGGCGCCGGAGCCCGGCCCTGGAGCGGCGGGCGGCAGGGGGGTCCCGCGCGTGTTGCGGGCAGGTGGCTCCTCTCTGCTCCCGGCCCAGCCCGTCCCCTCGGGGCTGTGCCCTGCCCTTCCTGCTGCGGGCCCGCGGCTGCCGTCGCCGTCGTCGCGGGGGTCAAACTTTTGCCAGAAACCGATGGGACATGGCTGTGTGTGCGGGGGGGCGGCTCTGCTGCTCTGCGAAGAAGTGCAAAGGAGTTGAGCTCCTGCTAGAAACGAGTCTTGGCACTGATCCGCCCCCGGCCAGACTCCGAGCGGGGTCCGCCCCCGAGAAGCAACGGCCCCCCGGGAGCCGCCTCTGGGGCAGCGCCGGAGCCCGGACTCGGCAGCGCGGGGAGGAAAGCTCCAGGGAGGGCTCCTTAGCCCGGTTTTGCTGAAGGAAGAGTTTCAGCGCCCCCGTAATAATGCTACAGCCTGGATAGTTCCTCCACAATCGAAACGTGAGGTGTTCATTTTAAGACATTAAAACACGTCCCCCCGCCCCTTCCAGCACGACCCCAGACGTTGGGGGGGGGGTGAGAGGTGTGTGTGCGTGTTTCTGTGTGAG
>NW_017728928.1:17954122-17955555 GCF_001723895.1 Crocodylus porosus
GGCGCCGCCGGACGAGCTCCCCGACGCGCCCAGCCCCATCTCCAGCTTCTTCAACGGCTCCGGCTCCAAGCAGCTGCCGCAGGCCGTCATCATCGGCGTGAAGAAGGGCGGCACGCGGGCGCTGCTGGAGTTCCTGCGCGTGCACCCGGACGTCAGGGCCGTGGGCGCCGAGCCCCACTTCTTCGACCGCAACTACGAGCGGGGCCTCGCCTGGTACAGGTACCCCGGGGACGTGTCGTGTCCTCCCCGCCCCCCGGGCCCGGGCGCGCACCTGCGGCCCGGACCCGACACCGCGGGGTGTATGCGGGGGGTGGGGATCAGCCTCGGCTGCGCGGTGCCCCCCCTCCGAGTCGTCCCCGACGGGCCCCTGGTGTCCCGGATCGGGCCCGGGGGTCCCGCTCCCCGCCGAGGGCGGCCAGTGCGCGGGGCGCAGGATCGGGCCCGCCGCCGGCTCTGTCCTCTCCGCCCGGCCCCCGCGCGGCCGCTCCTCGGCGTGGTCGTGGGGCTTCGGCCGCACGGCGGGACAAGCGCGCTGCGCGTGGGGGGACGCAGCTTTCGCCCCGAGAGGAGCCGTGCCCGGGGCGCTGGGCGGCCGCGGAGAACTGTAGGGAGGAAAGTTGAAACCGGCTTGAGGAGCGGACTGATCACCTGCCGCCTTCCTCGGCCTCGGCCCCTCTCTCCATCGAGTCCTGGGCTGGGCGCTCAGTGCTGCGTGTGTGTGGACACGGTGCTAAAAAACCGCACCGCATGGCTATACCTATCCTCAAATGCATCCACCCCGATGCTCAGCCGGGCAGAGAAACCCCATGCTGTCCTTGGGGGTGGGGGGAATTAAAGGAAAATGCTCTCCTCCTAACCTTGCCCTGCAGCAGGTAATGTAAATCATGAGCTTCGCACTGCTCCTGAACTTGCTTGTCTGGATCTTGCAGCTGCGATTCGTTTCTCCCTAGGAAAAACTCAAGTAAAAATGCAAACTGGCCAGTGTTGCGACACATTCGGGCATATCATGTCCTGAATCCAGAAACAAGACTTCTTCAAGTAAGGAGGGTTTCTGTTGGAGTCTGAGCAATTCACCCCCAAAGGAGGGAAGAGGTTATCTTTCTCAGTTGCAAACTTTTTTTTCTTTCCCTGAGAGGGCACAAAAATAAAATAGGTGAAGCTAAGAACAGCAACACTTTAAACACACACGTGTGTGTATATATAATTTTTTTTTTTATACCAGCTATAAATATTTTTTGGGGGGAACCCCAAATTTTGTTTTAATTCACATTTTAAGAGTTTCTTGCAGACTCTTGAAATGTTGGGACCTGTTGGGTCCCAATCCCCCCCTCCTCCCTTCCCCCCTCCCCTCCAAAAAAAAAAAAAAAAAAAAAAAAATCCTGAGCTACAGATACTACCGTCTTTTCGAACAATCTCATTTTCCTGCTGAACCG
>NW_017728928.1:17955614-17989723 GCF_001723895.1 Crocodylus porosus
AAAAAAAAAAAAAAAAAAGTAACAAAATAAGGAATGAGAACCAAAGCCCAGTTACTCTTGGGAGCAGGCTGCTTTATTGATGGCCTTTGAAGACGGGGTGCAGAAGTCATAACTCTTTAAATGCTGTTTTGTCCTTATTAAGATTTGCTGGATTCATCTTCTCTCATTCGGTTTAGTTCCCTGCCGGCTGTTTTTCCTGGCCGTGGGGAGAAGTTGGGAATCAAGGGAAGAAAACTTTTTTCTTTTCAGGGTGTTGGAGCCACCAAACTCAAATCAGGGCCATGTCAAGTTCTTTGTTTTATTACTTGTTTAGCAGGGTAATGCCAACTTCATTAGCAGAGGTTGAGGAGAGACTGATCTTGTCGCAGTTATTACCTTCAAGGAAGATACATGAAGAAGAGTCAAGGCACTAGATTTTTTTTTTTTTTAAACTTTTTTTTTTTTTAAAACATCCTCCCCATAAACTACAGCACAACTAATGAGCAGAGCTGTCAGGGTGATGAGAAACATTTAACTTCTGCACTAATCTTTGGTGAAAGAGCAGCGTTAGGATCCTGCTGCAGCCCGGGAAAGATAATTGGGTGGAAAAATGTGAACTTTTTTATTAAAATACTGCTTCCCTTCCTCCCCTCCCCACCCCCAGCAAGGCAGTCTGTATCCCAGCACCTCCTGATAAGTGGTGAAAAGCCATCCACCCAGTCCCTTCCAACTAGAAGCAGAGAGGCTTAAAGTTTAACTTAAGCAAAGGAAACTTTTAGTGGGCTGAGTGTGCAGGACCTGCATCTCAGCTAGGCGCTGTGATTTTTTTTTTTTCCTCTGAAAAATAGAACCGATTTGAGCTTTCTAGAAAGTTGGGCAGTGATGGGTTTTGTATGTGTTTATTTTTTTTTATTTTTTTTGGGGGGGGGCGGTGGCTTTTCTTTTGTCTTTGTTTTAGAAGTGTACCACTAATGAAGAATCTTGTTACTGCCTTTTAATTGGAAACCTTAAATTATCCAGGGATTATTAGTATGAATGCAGTAACCTAAGCACATAAATAATGCCGCGCGCAGAACATTCTTAAGATGGAAGCGTGGGCGGAAGAGACATTTATTACCATGTTTCAAGGTTTAGACTGTACTCTGCCATGTGACACATGTTATCTGTTTGGGGTATTCAGAAGTTATTGCCCGATTTGTATAATGTTCACTTGACAGGCTGGAACGTTGTAAGTCATCTCTTCTGGTGAACTGCCCTGCTCAAAACCGTTAGGTAGGTAATGATTTTGTAGATTGATAATTAGAGGCGCTGTGGTAGCAAAGCAGTTGAAATCTGCATTAACCATTAGAATATGGTAGTAGTTCCACTTGGCCTGACAAGATACCGTTAACTTTTAAACAAAAAGAGACTTGTGGGTGATAGTTTTGTTAGAAGTTTGCTTTATTTCCACCCCCCCTCCCCACACACACACCTTTCCTACTGTTGTGATAGGAGAAAGACTCAGAATTGGGAAGAGCGAGCCCCTGCACTCCTATTTTTGACCAGGTTTAAAATATTTTTGTTCTAAATGATTCATGGCCCCCATTTGCATCCATCAGCTTTTTGTTTTTTGGCACATTTTTAAGAACGGTTACATGTACCCGTGGGCATTTAACATTGTGCTTTTTGTTTTCCTAATATTGCCCAATAGTTTGTCTAATCTGCACAAATATTTAACTGGAATCTATTTTTAGAAGAGAGAATAGGCAATTCATGCTAAAAGCACAGTTACTTACAGGAGCTACAAATAAAAGTTGTATTGGTGACTGCATAACTGATCTTTATATCAGTTTGCATGGATATTACTTTTACTGTTTCTGAAATCCCTCTCTCTTTCCTCCCCCCCCCCCCCTTCAGTATCTTAAACCTTACTTTTAGCATTGTTGGGATGCTTTACACATTTTTCTGATATTGAAACAAGACTGTGCAGTGTGGCAGTCTTAACAGAGCCAGGCTTTTATTTTTGACCTGTACTGAAAATACAGAGCAACAACAAAAGAGAACTTGCAGTTTGCTCTGTGATTTAAAGCATATTACTGGCTGTTCTTTTTGAAAGGTATTTTACAACATTTTGGAACTTCTGCCACTTGAATTTCCCTAGCATCTCTTATCCCACACATTAGACACACCTATCTGGGACTCTTATTTAACAGACAGGCTGCTTCATTTGGAAGCATTATGAAAATAATAGAATTGCTGCCTTCTCTGGAGTAAAAATGGTGTAGAATTGTTTGGGTTATGAGATTAAACTTCTCTTTATCTGCAGGAAGTTTCAGAGCAATAAAATATACGTTTGGTGACAGTTTTTAGCAGGGAGCATTATCATAAAATGCGGTGTAATTGATCTACAATTTTTATTGCTTTATTTACAAGCGTATAAATACACAAATACGTCTGCATCTGAGAGGTTCCATGTGCATGATTATTAATGTGCACAGGGATGTACAAGATTGGACCCTTAAAGGGGAGAGAAGTCCAGTCTCTCGGTCAGATGTTTAAAGCCCATGTTTAGCCGTGTCCCCAAAAGATCATTTGCGTATACAATGCAAATACTCGCCTGCATAGTTAAACGTGCATATAAGTAGCACAAAAAGTGATGCAGCACAAATCTTTTAATATGTTTGTATGTTGGGTTTTTATTTTTGAAAGAACTTTTGCCAACAGGTTTTTTAAAAAAAAACAGTGTGAGGGAATATAAAAATTAGAAGTGGAAAATGAGCTCCACCTTGTGAATTTAGGTAAAAATCTGCGTGGCATTTTTAAGCTCTCTACATTTTTAATTTGACTGCAGTTAGAAAGACACCCCCGTGCCCCACTTCCTGTTTTACTAACAGAAATTAAAGTCCGACAACATATATTATGCAGCACTTACTGAGAGGAATTGGATAAGATCTAGCTAAAAAGAAATCTCTCTGAAATCACTTTCACTTTACCAAATCTAGAGTTTCAGTCAAAGTGTACAGCCCACCCCAGGGCTGTTAAACTGATCTAAAAAAGAAACTGCATTTATTATACAGCATTTTGAAAGGAGAGCCTGCATGTTACAAAGCAAAAAGAGCTGTCAAGATTTATTAGAAAAATGGTGTTGATTGTCTTGAACTCTGTTTTTAATTAGGTACCTAAATTAGACCATAAAATGGTTGATTAATCTCTTACAAGTTGGGGGGGGGTGTAAAACACTTATGATAAATTAATTTGTTATCCCATATGCAGCAAGTCAAAGTTAATATTTAAAGGAAACATTCACTTGAAATTTGAAATAGCAATATCAAAATGTATTCGTATCAGTTTTTGAATGATTCATTTACATAGAATTCTCTGATTAAAAGCTAATTGTATTCAGAGGCCCTGATGTCGCTCCAGTTGCGCGTGTAACCAGTACAAATGGGCTCGTTACTTCAAATGGACAATTTCAAAAGTTTGGTCCTTACATGTTCAGAATACACTTTAAAGTGACTTCAGTGGCATTTAGGTTTCTAAATTACTTATGTGCATGAATGTATCACCCTGATTGGTTGCAGGAATACTGTAGTGGGTAAAAGGCTAGATTTGCCAAACTATGTAGAACCATTTCAAATCTTATGGCGTCTTTTTAAATTTAAATTTTGTGTGTTGTGAAATCCTGACACCAGCTGAATTAAGCGCAAGAGTTTCTGTTTAAAGTCTAGGGTTAAAACTGAGATGCTCAAGATTGGACTTCAGCGGTTTTAAGACTCATTAAAGATCAAACACTTCTATAATATTTTTTGAGACTTTTTCTATTACTTTGTTATCAAATCAATACACATCTATTCCTTCATTTTTTTAGGTCATGTTTGTTTATAAAGGTGACTTTTTAACATTCTTTCTATAAAATGTCTATTGAGCTAAATGCAGATATGCTGGAGTAATTCCTAACTTTCTTTCTTCCTTTCCTTTTTTTTTTTTTTCTTAAACTATTCACACACAACCCAACTGAAGTCAGTGGGACTCTTGCAGTTGTAGAGTTATCATGTGCATAAGTATTGCAGGATTGGGTCCTTTCTATGCAAATGAAAAGTTTAAACACTTAACAGTTGGGCCCTAAAGAGTCTTTGTCTTGGTCTAGCAATATTTCACCGGGACACTTGCTACGGTATCTAACAAAAAGTACCAACTGCTGAAAAAGTTGGTTCTAGAATAGAACAATCCCTCTGGAGTTAAAGAAGTTTGTGTACACATCAGCGAGACTGCTCTTAAATAGAGCTTGCTTATTACATTGATGAAAGCTTCCATTCTCAAACAGCATTTGATTAATCGTATCAATTGATTTCTTTTTTTTTTTTTTTTTTGTGCCTGAAGTTTTTGTCTATAAATTGCATGGTGTAATGGCCTGTGAGGGGGAGAGCCAAAATGCAAAATTGATTTTTGTTTTTCTGTCTAATTGTCTGCTAGGTAAAGGGGTTGTTGAAGCAAAGCATAACGTGATTTTTCTACTACTGCCAAAATAAAGTAAAATCAGGTGGTGCTGACAAATATAGTGTCTGAAGTAGCAAAGTGACAAGAGGATAAATTGATTGGATTTTTGATAAGAAGATAGCTGGAGATCCAATGGCAACAAATTCTGTACACGTGTTGCATTTTTTTTGGGTAATGAATACAGCATGTTAGCTGCTTCATATGAAAATATTTACCATGACAGAAAAGAAACAAGATCCAGCCATTACTGCAAACTAATTATAAGTGGAGTATGGAATTTTTGATATTTAATAAGTTTCCTCTTTGGGATTTTCTTAAATTGCAGTGTGCAGCAATAATCTGTGTGTACCCGTGGGGAGAAGGAAATAACCCTCATGCGTCATTATACAGAACTATTGCTTCCTTATAGGTTGATTTTTAAAAAAAAAAAAAGTCACTCAAAGGCCTAGGTCATATTCCTTTTTTATTATTCCCTTGTGTCCCTCCTTTTTTGTGCAATAACAAGGCATTTTTAAATATTACTAGGGACCTAAAGGTCTGTCTCTCCAAAATTATAATTCGAGGGACCCGAAAGCCAACAGGCAACATAAATTGGGAATCATTTGATCTACTGTAGACCCAGTTTTCTGCAGTACCAAGCACCTCTTGAATTGCTCTGAATAATCTTGGAAAGTGCCTTAATGTGCATTGCAGCAGAGCTAGTTAAGTAACAGTGCCATGAATGTGCATTGTGCTCTGCAAAATACGGATAGGCCATGACTCAAAGCTTGCCTCAGTTCTCCTGCACGTTCACAGTTCCTGCTTTTCTCATTCTCTCCTCTGAGAACATATGCATGTATAGTGACTCCTTCAAGCATGTTAAAAGCTATATTTATTCCTTTTTTTCTTTCTTCTATCATGGTAACCTCTAGGAATCCCAGCTGAAGATTAGGACTCTGTTGTACAAAGATGGAGCTGTTTCACAGTAACTGTAGAATGGAGAGGGATTTCATATGCATTTTCCACAGAAACTTGATAATTGCTATAAAGAAATTGTCTCTTATTGGTCCTAAGATTATTGTTAAAAATCATAAACAGGATGGATGGGGGCGCCAAACCAATTCCTGTTTGGGTGAAGTCTCACTAAAATTACAGGGGCCCTATGAAGTTAATCTCAGCCTCGCATTGACTTCAGTGCGGCCCAGGACTACCCACAATTGCTGCTGCTCTGTAAATACCTGATTTACAGCGATGACAAAGGTGTAGGACTAGCCGTTTCCTCCCAGCTCCGTCCGTCAGGGTATTTGACTGGTAGGGCCATTGATACAAAGGCTGGGAGCTGAGTACCATCTACCGCCAGCGTGTCTCTGGGGGCAGTTAGATGCTTACAAGACTGAGCTTTTTAAAGACTCACAGAAATTCTTTCGGACTGGACCCAAATTCTTTGGATTAAGCTTGTTGCATATGAACTATAGCATCTGTGCAAGGAAGACTAGGTCTTCTAATACATGACCTTGAATTCTATTTAGTTGGAAGAAAAACTACAATTTATTTCTTAAGAAGGCTTTGTTCTTTTTGGACCAGTTTTGCATTAAACCTGTTTTCCCCCTTTTGGGTCACCCCCCCCCCTTTCATTTTTTTTAGAGAAAAAGAAAAAGTAGATCTCGCAATCTATACTGTGAACAGTACGGTTTTAAATGAGTAACAACTCAGGATTTTTTTTCTCCACACGCTCGTTAAAGTTTGCAGGCAAGAGTCCAATAAGATTTTTAAATGGAGCTATCATTGTGTCTCTTCCAAAAAAACAAATTTGCTCTGCAGGGCATTTAATGCCCTCAGTCAAATTCCAAGAGACCCAGATGACATTGTCTTAGTTACTTAGTGAAGTTATGAACAAAATGGCTCCCAAAAAGGAGGGCTGGACTGCTATGATCAGTCAGCAAGGCCCTTGTGTTTGCGTGGGATCATGCCTTTAGATCCGAGGAGGGTTGAGCTGTTCAAACAGATGGCAAAGATTATTCGTGTTGCTGGGGTTTCAGTGCTCTACTCTGTTTCAAGCATGTCGCCCGATATGACGCACGTGACGAGTTCTTCCCAGCACGACGCTGAGGGGAACTACATTGTCTGCCATGATCAGGTTTCATAGCCTCACCTGTCAAGCTGCTGAACTTTTCAAAGTTGGCCATGCGTTGGGCGTGACTTATTTGGATGGTGGATCTGCCTTGCTAATCTGATTAGTGTGATCTTGTGGCATGCAAGGGAACTTTGTCACGGACTGGCATAAAACTGACGGGAGAAACTCTTGTAGTATTTGGTGACTTTTTTTTTTTTTTTTTGGTGGGGGAGAATTCTTTGCAGCGTAATGTTTGATCTTTTAGGGTTACTTGGGGTGTTAGAACAAGTTAAAGCCTTCCATTTAACTGCAAGGGAGTCACGTTTCTGCCTTGCTTTCAGCCTGTCATGTGCTTCACTTCTTGGCCCTAAAGGCGCTTCCTCCACTTTTTCTTAACTTGGATATTCAGCACTAAGTAAGAACAGGTCTTAAGTATTTGGTTTCCTTGGGGTGGTTTAGCAGCAGAGAGTCTATGCTCCCCATAGTAGGAAGTTGAATTATCTTTCAGTATGAGCCCTTTTTACTTCTATTGGCATTAATACTAGTGATGAATGGGTTAAGGGGATAATTAATAGGCCAGAGTTGTGTTGGACAGTTAACATATGGGCCCTAAAGAACAACAAATACCAGGTCACATTATTTCAGCAGTCTAATTAGAGGGTCAGGGAGCTATCGCAGCTATCAGTTGCTACCTGTTGTCACCATGCAGCATTTTGAGGAGTGAATGAAATGATGTCCCTACAAATGTATATTAACCTTCCAAGCACGCTGCCTGAATCTAATTGCCTCTACTCTCTGAAGCATAGAAAGAAATTTGTGCAGGTGATCTTCATACTACCAGTAATTTTGAGTCTCTTTATTCTACTTTAATGCCTTTTTAAAAAAAAAAAAAAAAAAATCTTGCTAGTTCATTGAGAGATTAGAGAATTGGGCTGCAGTTGTTACTGTGTTTCAACTTAAGGCATGCAAAATACCTCAATGCCTGGGAGGACACTGGCACAATTCACTCTTTCTAGGTGTCTTCTGGTTCTTGATATCTAAATAGTTTCTTTATAGCACGTGAGCAACCACTTTAGTTGCAGGAATGGTCAGTAGTTAAACCGAATGTCATCTGAGGCAGAAGATACTACTCGTTCATAACTGAAGCACTGCACATAACTTTATAAATAGTTTCATTTTTAAATATGAAGTAGCTTGATGTAGTCCTTGCTGAATATGGATATAAAATGGCATGGGGGGTGGGGGGACTTTTTTGGGCCGCATATCCTGAAGTAGAATCTCCATTTCCTTTAACTTCTTTTCAGTGATGTGTATTGATCATTGGGCCCGCACTACCATGACATGGCTAATTGTGTATATTCAAAATGAATAATAAATTGAATTTAATCAATCACCAAAATAGCTTCACTACCAGTGATGTGTGACCATTAGAAGAATTTCCTTGAGGATGATCTCCAAGCAAATGCTTGACCTAAGAGAGGTTTTGTAGCATGATCTGAGAGTAAGAAAACTTGGGCTGTCTTGAAACTAAGATTAGGACTCAGATCTCTTCACAAAGAACACCTTGTGTTTAAACAGACTCGCAAGGCTTTAGGGATGGTCAGGAAAGGCACAGAAAAAAAATCCGTTTGCCTCGCAACGGAATCCAAGATTAGAAGCATTTGAAAGACCGCTGTCAAACAAGTAGGTTTGAGTACTGCACGTGGCTCAGACTTATTTTGCCAGTCTTTCTGGCTTTAGAAATTATTTCTCTGCCTGTGTGTGTAATATTTGTGCATAAAAATATATTATATTTATACATTATGTAGTGTGTGTGCCTGTTTAAATTTTCTCCCTTCTCCTGACATGTCAGCAGAGCTGTGAAACTGATTCTCTGTGCAGCACTACTGATGTTAAATATGAACAGCTGGGGAAGTGTATTTTTATTTTAGTTAAGAGAATTGGAGAATTGAGGTCTATCTATGCTAAACTTTACTCTGGCTAGTTCATCTTGCTCAAATGAGACTCTTCTTGTATCCTTAAGTAAAGGATGCATGTTTTGCACAACTGATGGCTTCAATGTTAGCTGGGTAATACCAGGAGGTAGGCAGAATTTGGCAAAAATGCGCATGTTGTTCCTTCTTAGTGTCCCTTTGATGGCCTGTTCATGTCAAAGTACATTATTGGAGTAATGGCAGACCCTAAATAAAATTTATGGAGTAGGATTAGACCCTTAGATTTTAAATAAAAATTCATGCTGCCTGCAATTCCATTTAACTTTTCTTTTTCTTCTGTCTAGCAAAGTAACACAGTTATCACTACTCTAGTGAGTCATTTGTGCCTTGATATTTTTTTTATTGTTATTTTTTTAAAGTCAAAATTAATCTAAAAAAATTCTGCTCTCTCCCCCTTGGCCAGTGCCAAGCAGCTTCGTCGTTATCCCCCTAAATTAGTCCAGGTAAACCAAAAAAGTTTAAATGAGAAGTTTCTCTTTTTTTTTTTTGTCTCAATAAAAAGCTTCAGTTAAAATGCTACATTCTGTTCCCCTTGAGGGACTAACATCAGCTGATTTGGCTCAGGACATACTTAAAAAATATTTTAAGTGATCAGTCCAAAGCTAGTGACTAATTTCATATTGGGTCACACAAGGTGCCATAGTGACATAGCATCGGCAGGCACAAACCATGACACCGTCACTACTGCACAGTAGCAACAAGCTGTTGTACAGTAGGGTCAGAAATGACCCATGTGACGCTGGGACAGCGTATTACCAGCAGTTACTGTGCAGTTGCTTAGTACTTGGTAAAGCAAGCATTAATTGACTGTGCAGTAACAACTGTGCAGTCAGGTGCAAGTGTAGATGCACCCTGCGACTGGCAGAACTGCGTGTAGCAAGGGTTAGTACTCTTAATCCTTCTACAAAATATACTTTTAAAACATGAAAGTTTCCATGCCACAGAAGAACCTTTTCAGAAGAGGAAAGTATACTGCTGCTATGGCTAGTCATTTTCTTGCCATTACAGTGAATCGGCTCCTGAATTGCTCTTTCCAACTGCGTTTGGGCACAGGGAGCTTTGTTACATTTAAGCGCTGTAGGATTCAGCCCTCCTAAATACAGTTCTTTGAGCAGGAATGTGTGATTGCAGGTTTTGAGAGGCACAGGCAACCCTCTCCAATATTTATTAAGTGTATGCGCGTGCACACACGTGCATTAATAGCTCTTAAAACAATGTAAAGGGCTACAAATATGATAATTTACACTGACCAGCAGATGAGTTATAGATTATTGAATTATGCAAGCTGGTGATCAAGGTAGCAGACAATAGAAGATGCATTGCAATGTGTTACTTGCTTTTTAACTTTAACCAAGGCTGTGCCATTTTCAGATTAATATGTTGGTGTCCTCTAAAATGCCTTGCAACTTTGAACCAGTTTCTTCTCTGAATTGGCACCACAATGAATCAGTAAGGTATTTTATTATCTCCTAAATGTTTTGCTTGGAACTTTGGCAAGGCCAACAGGTTTCAGATGTTTCACTTTCCTTTAAAGAATTGCTGGATTTGAAAATTCACTAAATAAAATTAGCATTGTTCTGCTATAAGTAAGCACCTAAGTGTCTCATTCTTTAAACATAGCAATGTGTTTGGAGTAACCGTATCTTGTACTTTAAATCAGAAATTAGCTGCCAAAATGCAGTGACACCTGTTGTATGAAATATGGGTCTAATACTGTTTTCAACATTTGATTAGATCGGGAGCAATTTAATTGGCGGTACAGCGAGAATTTGTTAGTAGGTCAAGGTTTTAGTGCTACTTGAGCTTCAGGTCTCCTTCCATTTGATTTCCCCACATCCCTATGGGTCATGTAGCTCAAACTTGAAACTAGAGACTTCAGTGAAGCAGGTTGGACTAAGGGCACAACACACCTTAATAGTCTGAGCTCTCGAAGCTGCTAAGAACTGGTGAATCTAAGCACCATCTTGTCTATAAATCTGGAGAAATGATTGCTCTCAGTACCAGATTTTCTGATATTACTGCAGATAGGCCTTAACCTCAACTCGTTTACATGATACAATATTACACACAACTGGTGTCAAGTAGCTACAGCTGCTATTCCCAATGTAACTCCAGAGGTGAGCCAATATAGGAAGTGGTAACAATTGACTTACACAAGTACTGTACTGCAAGTGGTATGTTTGAATTTGTAACAAAAAAGGAAGGAGAATTAGATCAAAGTTTGTACAAAGTTTCCATAGTGCTGCAGCATGCCACATGATGGATTTCTTGGATCAGTTAGTGGTTTGACTAAGATCTTCAACAGTATGACTAAGATCTTCAACAGTATGACATAAGAGCCCAACATCCACTTAAAAATCACTTTTCTTTGGAAAAAGAACTTGGGCTCTGAAGTCATGTAAGCACCTCAAGAGCAAATTTTTCCTGATCTTTGGGGTTCATATAAATGCCAATGGAAGGTATTACAATGCTGAAATGAACAGGTTAGCTTTTTATAAAAACAAGGCTGCTATGCACCATTCTTGTCAAACCAGAATCGCTTGGTGTTTGGGAGGAGAAATTCCTAGTGTGCTGTACACTAGCAGAATTTCAAATTGAGTTCAGGAATACTGTTTATAATGCATGTGTGCATGTATAGTTAGAAGTGTGCGTGTGTGTGTGTGTGTGTGTGTGTGTGTGTGTGTGTGCGCGCGCACACACACCTATATAATGGGTTTATGCTTTATTGGAGTGCATGAGAAGTAGATTAATGATATTGCTCCCTTCTTTCCTTCACTCCCACACCCTATAAACAACTTGTTAGCTACCAGCTTTGTGTCAGATTCTGATTTATATCAATTTTTAGCTGAGTAGCAACTCAACCTTGGATCCTGGATGGCGTTTCTGAAAGACTTATGGAATACAGTTAATGGTCAGGGGGAGCCCAAGGAGATGTCCGACTCGCCAAAGATAAGGCTCAGATAAGCAAGCTAGCATTTCAAGCCGGGTCTTGTGGCAAAAAGATACGGGCTGGGAGCTCTGCTTGTCTGTACTTTAAGCCTGTTAATTAGAGGTTGTTCATCAGTGCTGCTTAGATATGTTTCTGCTGAAATGTGAGTCATCTTCCCACTAACGCTTCTGCAGCATCAGGCCTTTTTGTATTTTGAAACATCTCTCTCTATACTAACCTTTGCCGAACTATCTTTAATGCAACTGCTATTAGCTCACTTCAGGCTATGTCAAGGTCACTCTGCTAAATGTAGTGTAATAATTAATTAAGCTGTGAATAAAGCAGCCTGTGAATTTTCTAATTTAAAGAGGGGGGTGGGAGCATTATGCCTCTCCCAATTTTTGCATACCAGCTCCTACAATTGCTGCACTCTCAGATTTCCTCAAGGAACTTCACTGGCAGCGTTTAAGAATTTGAGTGATTATGCCTTAGTTGAACAAAAAATACAGCTGCATGAAACCGCTTTTTCTGGCGAACACTTCAGGACAGTTGGGCTTTTCTGTTTTTGCAGCCACCTTTTGTCAGTGGTTTTGTTTAAGCTGTAATGAGCTGAATAGCGTGTGGTCTTCCTGCCCTCCACTGGATACAACTAGAACTGCTTGACTTGGTATCTGTGCCCAATACTGCGAACGGCGAGTGCTGATTCTCCTTTCGGCAGGAGTCTGTGACCTTTGCTACTGCCAGGGAAGTTGCTAGTTGCCCCGGGGCACAGGACGGCGCTAACTTTGACACATCCTTAGGTGGTCATGGGTTACAAACTTACAAACTAATAACTTGGAGTTGTGGGGCCGCAGTCTTCTTGTGTGTAGGATTTTGAGGTAGCAGACATTGGTGAGAGCTTCCTGCAGAGCTGTGAGACTTCTCTGACAAACCTTGAGATTTTTGCACCCCCCAAAACTTTGTTTCTTTGTTTTTGTTTTAATTGCCTTTCGGGATCTACCCAAGTCTTGGCAAAACCTCTTCACAGCAAAACCCCCAAAGCAAATATTGAAGGAATAACTTTTTTTTTAATTTTCAGTTATTTCTCAATTCATTATTATTATTATTATTATTATTATTTTTAAACAGCCTCCAGAAAGAGAATCATTGCTTCTAAATCCAACAGAGGTTATCCTGATCACTGTAGGCAATTTGAACAGTCAGGCATAGGAGGTTGCTGGACAAGGTGAAGGCCACTTGAACCTCCTATACAGGGCTTGCTCTTCTGGCCTGAGTGACACCAGACTCCCCCCATTTGATTTCTGCATGGTTAAACATGGGAGAATTGGACACCGAGGGCACATCCCCACAAGTGGGAATGTACGTCTCCACAGGGACAAGTAGCAGCGGCACACCCTGTCCTTGGGGACCGCCCATGCCGCACGGGCTCTAGTGTGCAGCAGGCTTCTCCAGGTGGGGTAGGGGAGGCTGGGGCCAGCAGTCCAGTCTGTCCTGGGGGCCTCGGGAACCTGCAGCGCTGCTGCATGGGGGAGCCTGGTGTCTCTCTTTCTGTCTCATTTGAGAGCGTGTGGGGTGTAAAGATCAAAGAGGGGGTGAGTCCATTACCATTCAGATTTAGTTTATCCATATGTTTGGATATGTGAAAGACATCAATGGTAACCCATTTTATATCTCTTATGGCCGTTGCTTTGTTAATCTGACACTTGGTTGAATCTGAATAACAAAGCACTCATTCAGAGGCCACTGTTAGGAAAAAGTCATTAACTTGGGTTTTATTACGTTGTTACATACAAGCCACCTGTGTACTTAGCACAGCTGTGAATAAAGGAGTAGGGAGTAATTCTGAGCTGATTTATTTTTAGCATTTAGGTTGATACCTGTTGAAAGGTATGTGCACTACTGTGTAGTGAAGATGCTGGTTATGGAATGAGGTATTCTCATCACTCCCAGTTGTGGGTACCATGTCCAGAATAAAAAGCTAAAGGCATATATGCTGGGCGTTTGATCTGGTTTTTGTCTAAATGCCCTTCCAGCCACATCTGTCCTTAACCACCTGCAGACTGTCCTGGTGAATAGGATGAGCTGCCAGGGTTATCATGAAGCTGACCTGGGTACTCCAGAAGTGAGAGACGAGATCAAAAGGGAGCCCTTTTAAATATACTCTGGGTCTACTAGACTAGATCAGATCCTTGGTATGGATATGGAGAGTCTTTAATTAGTGTAGTCATGTAATTAGAAGCTTTGCTTCACATCTGCTTTACCTACAGCAGAGAACATCTTCATGGGAGAGTCTCATCTTTTTAAAGACCTCTTGACAATGTTTAGTTGACTATTCTTTAATTTACAATTTATGCCAGTCATGAGCCCACATAATTAATGAGGGAACTCTGCAGACACACCTGCTCCTTAATGTTTATGTAATTGGTGCCTGTCTCCCTCCTTTTCTGGGAGTTTCACTCTCTCCAAAGGCTATTTATTTTCTTTTGATCTGGCATTTTCTTTTTGCCATCCAGAGACAAATCGGAGCTATGTTGTGACCTTCTAGTCCTATTAAGCAGCACCCTTTATCATTTGCCTGGGCAGCAATCCCAATACCCCCCCCCCCCATACCTCCCTTTTGAAACCAGTCTTTTTATTTTGCCTATCTAGTTAGGGGAGAGGGACAGGAGATGGACAAGGTAGAAGCTGGCTCAGTAACTGGATATCAAAGTTGATAGTCTTGCACTAGGAACGTCTTTCCAAAAATTCCCTGGCCTTGATTTTCTTTTGTTTACAACAAAGCTAATTTAATTTCCTAGACAGTGGCTACTCCCTTTATGACTGTAATCACAAATCCAATAATGAGTGAGTTGAGAAGGCAATCCCATTTGTATTAAAATGCATTTAAGGCTCAGCACTGAGAGGATCAACGGTGTATTGCTTTGCTAGACCTTTTATGCCAGGTGGTAGCAAATATAGTTCATCTCGGTACCATATGTGCTGTCCGGGTCAACTTTAGCTGAAAGCAGACTTGAACGCTGATCTCTACCTCAATCCCCTAACCTGCCTCTGAGTAAAACGTGACTATCCTTTTGAGTGGAGCACATGGTTATCCTGGAGAGAGAGCATCTAGTGAACTACAGTAGTTGGATAGATGGCATGGAATAAAGTGTCAACAACAGTGTTAAAATCTTGAGCTGCTTTATTGGCTGAGTTTTTAAAATAATGAATGCTTGCAGTAGACCACCTTGGGTTGAGCCTTTGACCATCTATGATTTGAGCTGTAGATCTACAGCTCTGAAGAACAGCTTGATTTCTCCCCCCACACACTTTTCCTGTGCTTTTCATCTAGGGATCCCAAAGCATTAAACCTTTCAACACAATATGCAAGTACCAGAGCTGGTCAAATAACAGTACTGCTGTAAGGAAGAAGTATCACTTAACTCAACACTGAAGAGGTGGCTGTTCCATAAACAATTAAACAAACATTGCCTGGAAAAGAATTTATTGACCTAAAAATGCTTGCTGCTTGTGTTCATAGAATTATTTCCCATATCAGCCAATGTCAGAGTTTTATCCCCATTTTGCAGAGGGTTAAGTGGCTTACCCAAGGCCACATGGTGAGTTGGTTGCAGTAACACACACTAAATGGGTAGCACTAGATGACAGAGCAGGACTTTGAATCGCTGAGATTCATCTACATCTGACTGTTTGGGCTAAATCCTATTTCACCGTTATCTCTCAAAGTGTCACTTACGTAACGGAGTTACTGCAGTTTTGGGCACGTAGTGTTTGGAGTCCTAGTTGTGCTTGTGTAGCTGTGCTTACCCTGCACTTCCCTTCTGCGCATGCTCGGAAGGCTGCACTACGGCTGCGTAGAGGCCAGGGAAGAATAGCACCCGCTGGGTACATAGCTACGCCCCAAACTTCATTCACCAACGAATACACAATTTACTGGATTTGAAGGACTAGAACCAAGACCATTGCACCTTTTAGCCTGACAGCCTAGTAGTTGGAGCGAGATGTCCTGATCCTGTGCCCCCTCAGTCAGAGGAGGTTTGATATTGCACATTCGATTTCCCAAAAAAGTACTTTAGCCACCAGTCCAGAATGTGCTCTGGCCCCTGGGCAGCCAGAGGGCGAGTGTAATCCGGAGGCCATGGGGCTCAGTGAACAGATGCGGCCCTGAAAGGGAGGGAGCACTGGCTTTTTGCTGTGGGCCTCTAATGGCTTTTCTGTACTTTGCACTTCAGTACTTCATTGGATAAACAGCAGCAGGATAGCTCCTGCCCCATTGGAGCCAGGGTCTGTTTTTCAGAAAAGCCTGAGTATTTTTCTCTCTGCAGAATGGGTACACTTAAAGTGCCAAATTGAGTACTTGAAGATGGCCCTTGGCTTTAAAATACAGAGGTCTTGGTGCAAAGGCTTTTAGAAAACCTCCAGACTTCTTTTTTTTTTTTGTGTTACTTTAAATTTAACCTCTCTTCTTTCTGCACCACCATGGGGGTCTCCCCCCACACATGGCCGTTGGCGCAGTGCTCTGAAACTCATCTGGCTCAGTGGGCGTCAGCAAACTGGTTCCCATTCAGCAACCAAGTAAAAGCAGTGCAGTACTGAGGACACTTGGTGCCAGGAGCACAGCTAAGACCCACGGGGGGAAGTGCTGTTGGATAAATGAAATGGCTGGTCTGCAGATCAGTCGATTTATTCTCCAGTGTGTTCAGCCAGGGGGGTGCACATATCTGCTTCCCTCCATCAGCACCTAGTCCCCGGAAAGAAAATGGTCTGTAGCAGACCTGTCACATGGTTGCCACTTGCAGCCAGTCCTCTTCAGGGCTCTTAACCTTGCACAAGGTCTTGCATGACTCCTTTGTAGCAGTTTGGCTAGTTCTGCAGTGGGGTGGGTTTTTTGTATCTTTTCTATTATGGAGGCTGCAGAAGTGGGTGTGGGGAATGGAAAGGATTGTTTTCATTTGGAATTACAGAGACTAATTGTGAGAGGAACGTGGTGGGGGGGGGAGGAAGGACGGGGGCTGCTAAGGGTGGCCTGTCTTCTGCCAGCCCAGCGCTGAATAGTGCACGGCGGTTGAAACAACATGGCTAGGGGAGACAGGAATCTCCTGCTGGAGATGGAAACAAAAGCGACCCAGCCTGACAGGAACTTGGTGTCAAATGCTCATGTTTCCAGAAAGCCGCTCTGCACATGGTGGACCATGCAGCATTGTTCCTGACCATTCATGCTGCTCCTTGAGGAAACTTGCTCCTTTGCATATGTCTTGTTCCTTGTTCTGAGGTTTACTTTCCCCAGAACTGAAGTCGACATCGTAAAAAGAGGACTCCCAGGGGCATTGCAGGAGGTGTAGAGCATGGTACAAAATCCATTGTCTTCCAGCTCTAGCAAATCTGAGCTTGTACAGCTTGAATACTGGATGCTGGACACTTGTTTTACTCGAAGGCTCTGCCTAATGTTTGTTCCTAGTGTTTAAAAACATGCACTCCCTGAGGACAGACGAAACAACATGCACGCATTGAAGTGTGTCCTTGGCCAGGATCAGTCGCTAACCACTGCTGTAGAAGGTGATGCATCTTTGTGAACAGAAAAGGGACTCTGCTTTTACTGGGAAGTGAATCTCTAATCCTTGCCTTAAAGCCGAAGCATTGGATGACTGGGCTTTATTAGGGGAAACTTGTCAACGTAGTAAAAAATGCAGTCCCTGTGCAAGTGTTTTGAGCCACTTCAATAGTTGCATAACAAAGGGTTGCGTTACCTTGTACAACTTGCTACCTGGTTGTCTTGTGTCAGCTCTTTTTGTCTGTGTGCCAGGCACACCGATTACCATGCGTTTAGTTTGTGTTCAGAGCCCTTTCTGCATTTGCTAGGAAGTGGTTCTAGCTTGTTTTCATTTATGAAATGCATCAGTGAGGCAATACACGTGTTTTGCTCTTTTTATGGTGTCTGCTCACACTTACGCAGTACCCAGTTGTGTTAAGTCAGGGCTGTCCAACTGGTGAGTGATTAAGTGCAGCCTGTGGGCTCCTGCCTGGCCACCACCCCTCACCCCATTGCTCTGGTTGCAGTGCCTGGGGTCGCTGACTCGGGAGTGTAACGGGGAGGCCTGGGGAGCTTGCTGCCTATCCACTTGCATCAGCAGGAGGACTTGGGTGGGGGCTTGTGCTGCTGGCACGATGGGAGGATTCACCCATTTGGGGGGGTAGGGAGGAAGTATCACCTGATGAAGGAGGATAGATCTGGTAGCTCCTCTTTCTTCTAACCTGGGATGTTCCCCCCCCCCCCCAATTTTAAAATACCTAGTTATGGTGTATTTCAAAAAATAAATACATAAAAAAAAAAAAAAGGGGGGGGGCAGAGTTGTAGCTTGTATTAAATCAGCCAGGGCAGGGCAGTTGGGTTTTTTTTTTTTCTCCCTCCCTGTGCCGTAGACTGAGTGGAGAGGAAATAAGGCTGATATCTTAACTGAATGCTGTAGTGTGCATAACTGTCCTCTCAACTCTTGTCAGAAAGGGATGGCTACTCGAGGCAGGATGAATGTTGTAGGCCAGGCAGAGCACCTACAAGAAGTGTTGGAGCTTACTGTGATGCCCAGTAGCGTTGTGCCCAGCTCCTCATAGCGTACGGCTGCAGCAGTGCAGGCATAATATGGCTTTGTGTGGTGACACCGACGTGGCTAAAGCCTGACTCTTTGTTTTTCTTCCTCTTAAAATCCAGTTCCCACCAGTGCCATACTCGTTGGACTTTTGTTGAGCAATCTCTCTGGAGTTGCTGTACTCGTTCACTGCATTTTTACAATAAGGAGGCTACTTAACTGGTATGGAGGAGTGATTGACCCAGACTGGGGTGCAGTATACCATCTGGACTCTTCACGAGAGAGTTTGCATTTTTTACTCCCTTGTTTTTTCAGGCACCTCTTGATCCTATACATAAGTAAAATTGAGGTAGCGCTGAGGTGTAGGATGCCAGAGAAACTTCTTTTAAGATAGCTGCCACAGAATTATCAGTTCCCTTGTGGAAGATGGGGTACTGGATTCATAAGAACTTGTCTAAAGGGGCAGTAAATTGGTATAAAGGGGCAAAGCCAGTAAACAGGACTCTATGAACCAAACTGAAGTAGCTGTAGAAATGTTTCCTCCTAAAAGCAGTTATTTTTTGCCGAGGGGCGGGATGAAGATGGGCCAGATGGACCTCTTCAACATTCAACCTACAGTGGACCTAATGAGGAGACCTGGGGACAGAACTTCAGCAGCACTTGATTAACCAGGAGTCTTTACCTTTTAACTCTTTACCTAGCTCATGCTATCCCAAACTCTCAAGTTAATAGGACATCCTGCATTGAGAAACCTTTTTCTTAAATGCATTCCCTTTTATAAAAGGACTGGTTTGTTGCAAGATAAGTACCCTCTGCAGGGACCATGGGAAGGAGGAAACTGAGACAATATAGGCAAATTGTCGATGCCTGGGTTTTAACTTCCATCTGAAAGGCATCGCAGCCAACAGCATAGTGCTGTGCTAAGATTTGAGGAAACAAATTAGTCAATGGGGGAGCAGTTTGGGAACAAGAGGTCTTTACTTTGGGTTTGATTCATTTTTGAAAGAATGAGTAACACTTGAGCTAATGACCTGCTGCTTGTCGAATACTTCCCCCTAAAGCTGCTTATTGTTGAATCTTAACAAAAATTCTTACAGGTCCTCTTGTTTCTGTTAGGCTCCCTGCTGATGTGTTTGAGATGCTGCCACTAGCAGAAGAGGCAAATTTAAAACCCACAGCTTCATAATCTGTTAAATTTGCTGCAATTCTGGATAATTTGACAATCTGCTGTTTGCAGCCATTTTTTCCTATTGCCGACTGAGGCGAAGTATAAATGAGCTGTAATTGGACTGTGAGGCTGTCTCATTTGGGGATTTAATCGTATGAGATAAAACTTCATTTGGTTCAGTCTGTCAAAACAAGTCTGAGTGTGGAGGAAAGTAAGAGAATTTCAGGTGGCTTTTTTTTTTTTTTTCTGCCAGAGATCTGGTATTTAGCTATGTCAGTGAGGCTATATAGGCACTTCTATATAGCTTAGAAGTAGACTGTACCACACTGACAGCTTCATATTGACATGAATCCAGCTATGGAGTTATGGTGGTACTGGTAGACTGTTCCTAATCACAATTATGCTGATATAAAACCTGCATGTAAACTAGGCGTCTGCAGACTTCCACAAGACTACAAGCCTCTGGAAACTGATCTTCCATTGTACATTCACATGCTGGCATGCCCTCAACTTAGTCTTCGATGAGAGCTGGTCATCGCAAGACTGCTAATGCTTCTTTCTGCCCATGTAATGCAAAGAATTGATGCTAACATCATTCCTGTAGGATTAACTAGGCTAGAAGCAATGGTGGCAAAGAGTTGTATCTTTATAGAACAGCTGTAAATAAAAAAGGCAGTCTACCTCCCGTGGATGCCAACAAGAGTGGCATTGTGGGTTTTCTGCCTTTGCATTTTGATTGCAAAGGGTAGTAAGGATCGAGCCCCCAAATAGTATGGGCTATCTTTACTAGCCTATGCATCCCTGTTCTATAAAGGCTGCCTTTCCCCAGTACTTATTGCAGATAGTAAGTGGTGTCTCTTAGATTTCCAGCAGCTGTACATTTTAAAATGTTCCTGAATCTATTCTCTAAACCAATGTTCTCCAAACTTTTTTGATCATGCACCCCTATCAGTAAAAAATGTTTGAGCACGCACCCCCAATATATGTATATTTATATAGAAGATCTAATATTTTCTTCCTGCACCCCAATGGATCATCTTACGCACCCCACTTTGGAGATCACTGCTCTAAACTGTTTCCAAGCCAGGCTTCCCTTCCTTAAGCCTGTGATAGCCAGGCTTATTTTCACAGGTTTGTTTCCTGGCTTGTTTTATTTTAGTTTAGACAGATGAGAAATCAAGACTTTTTTGGGGGGGGGGTAGGGGGGTGGAATGTTGATTGTCACCATTGGGTCAGTCCACGTTTTGCTGTTTTTTGGTTTCAGTTTTTCTGCATGGTGCTTGTGAGAGAGCAGCCGGAGAGGTGAACCCTTCCCTGCATTAAGCAACAGCTCCTTGTGAAATAGATGTCAAACTGGTTATGTCAGGGTTCATGATTATGCTCAAAGAACCAGGCTACTTATGTAATAATGGAAATGTGAAGAATGGCTGAGTCCTTGTTTAACAGAACTTAAGTAAGCTTTATATTTTTTAACGTTGATTTAATGTTGAGGGGAGGCTCTTAGCTGCCATAGCCTATTAGTCTAAAAGTCTCTGTTACGGTGGTTATATCTAATCTCTGTTGTTGAACATAATTCTGGATTTTTGAAAAAATGTTTTCTGTTTCATTTTACAAATGAAGCATGTAAGTGGGATACTGCTTTTGGCGATATGAGGCCAGAGATTAACTTCTGTCATTTAAGCTTTGAAAACAAAGGGTTTGCTCTGGGTTTGAATCATGCCAGTTGACCTCTGAAAAGAGAGGAGGAGGCCTCATTAGAGTACCGTATAACACACAGCATTATTAGGCTTAATTCTGATATATCTGAAGCCACAGGACAATGGAGGGACTCTCCATAAGACTACTGCAGTGTAATCATAGTATTGATGAAGGTGGGGAGCAAGGGAGTAAAGTTGTCCTTAAGTCTGCTATTGCATACAGATTTTTTTTTGGAGGGTGATTCAGACATCTGCCTCTGGGACAAAACCTCTTTTTCCAACAGACTCCAGTTTGCTATTTAGCTCAGTCGTGTTTCCAGCTGGGTTTAGAAGAGTTGTTCTCCCCCTTTCTCCCCCCAACCATCATCTGCTTGTTCCAGAAATCTCCTCTCCTGGAAATTGAATCCAAACATTTATTTTCAGGAAATGAAGACTCATGACTCTTGTCACATGACTTGATCAGTGGGCAGCAAAACCTGATCATGATGAGAGGTATTCTGAATAACTCATCCATAAACAGCAATTAGCTTTTAATCCAAGCATTACCCCTGTCCCCTTTGCTCCCCTCCCACCCCCACCAGGAACAGGAACTTGTGGTCTTTGTTAAGTGAAACAGCAACTTGGGGCTCCCCGCAAAGAATGAAAGGAAGCTGGAGTTGACCAAAAGGAGTAAGATGCTCATTTCGGCTCCACCCCCTTGCTGCACTCAAAAGCCTTTTGCTTTCAGCCCAAAGCACCATTGAAGTATCAGGACAATGGAGACCAAATCCTTCTTGGAAAGGGGGAGGAACTGGCAAATGCATGTTTTGTTACTTCACTGGCTTTCCATCTTTCCCTCCCACCCAAAAAAACAGAAAGAAACCATCTAGCGAGCTTCTCTGTAGATAATGCAATCACTTTCTTGGAACCTCACTAATGGGATTATAATTATTATTGCAGATGAACTGAAGTGAACAGAATATTTACCACTTCATCTTAAATTATTGTAAATCCCTCCAAAGCAGCCCTTTGATATGTAAAGTGCTCCCCCCCACTCACCCCACCCCTCCCAGCAAATGAAGATCATTATTTAGTGGAAGTTCAGGGCTTTTAAATATGACTCAGAGCAGTGAGAGGCTTCAGTGTTTATGTAAAAAGAAAGCGCTGCATAATGAGCCAGCAGAGGCAACTAATATCTTGACTGGCTCCAGCAAGGCAGGTGGTTAAAGGGAGGAGGAAAATTTCCTTGCTGAGCAGTTATAATGTCTCCTTCCATTGAAGCTGCTGCTGAAAAGTGTGAGAAGAACAGATGGAGACGGAGGAAGCTTCCCATGTCTCCTCCCATCGTAGTTCAGTACGCGGTGGTCCTGACTCGGCATGGGTTTAGAGTCTGTCACCAGACTGCAGCAAGTGTTAACGCTCCTGTATCACAGTGGTTCTGTTTCCTGCCTACTTTGCTAACAAGATGGTGCAAGGCAGTGGAGAATCAGGCCACCAAGATGTGCCTCCACCTCCATATTTCCCTTAAGGGCATAGGTGTGTCTGCACTGCAGCATGTGGTGAGATGAAATCTCTGAACTGCTTTGCAGTGACAGCTTATTTTTATTGAACGTCATGTAACCGATTAGCTGGAGACCAAGAATGAGAGAAGTGATGACCTGGTTAGGGCTTCCAGGAGAATCCAAAGGTGGGAGCGTGTTCTCCATTGCTCCCCTAGGCTTGAAGCCCTGCGAGAAGGGGCTTTCTTCTGGGGGTTCCCCTCTTCCTCAATTATGACAAATATGTCGTTCTATTGAAATCATGGACACTTATACTGAGGCCTTCGTTCATCCTCTGTGCTTGCGAAGCCGCTGCTCTTCTGAAGATGGCTTAGAGGTGTCTCTTTCTATCTTCAGAAGAGGTTAGCAGCCCTTTCAGGCTGAGCTGGAGGGCTCCCAGATTGTAGAAGGGGGAAAGCGGTTGAGCAGGCAAAGGCACACTTAGCCAGCCGTTCCTAGTTGCACAGGTAATCCCTATCTATTCAGCTGGTTCTCTCCTTTCATCTCTCTCTCTCTTTTTTTTTTTTTTTTTCCTTTTAAAACTTGAAGTCGAAGTATGCACTAAATTTCCCATGAGCTCTTGCAAAATCCCCAAAGTTGTGAACTTAACAAACATGGTTTTGGTGTATTTTGGGGCTAGTTTGTGGCTGAACTGTGCATTGTATGTCAGATTTTTCAGAGTCGGTAATGCTGTGTACAGTTTGGTTCAGAAAGAGTTTGACCAGGGAGGCCTTGTCTAGTGGAACCGCAGGTCCTGGGTTCTAGTCGCATAGTGACTTGGTTGAGCCATTTCTCCTCCCTGTGCCTCACTTTCCCTACCAAGGGGGAGTGTTTGCTTGTTTGTTTTCCCCCTCTTCTAGGTTTCAGTAGGATTTGAACAAATCCTGGCTCTTGGGCCAGAAGTGATTCATACAGTGGCACCCAGACCGTATACCTATGAATGTCTTAAGCTTGGATACAGTCTCTTCCTCAGCTTACGCCAGAATCCTGGACGGGTCATTGCATCTTCTTCCATTTCCATGACACATGGGGGAGAACTGGCAGAGGTGTTTGCTGGAGGGAGAAATCATCTCAGTTACAGGCCCAATTTATTTCCCCCCCTCCCTCTGAAGTTCATTAATTCCCATCATCTGTTTTGTGTAGGTTACAGGGTCTGCATTTGACGGAGCAGTATTGAGTTACATCCATTTCAAAAAGGCCGAGGTTGGTTCATAGTAATTCATTTTATTGTATAATTTGCCAACCTGAACAATGGGCTCCCACTTGAGATGAAGGCACACAAGCTGTCCATCCAGTCGGTAATAAAAGATTGAGAAGTAGCATTGCTACTGTAAGGGTCCTTATGCTGCGTTTTAAGGAGAGGTGCTAGCTTAACCCAGAGTTGGTATTACTTGGAAAAATATATATGAAAAACCATATTGCAGTCTCAACCCAAAGCCAAACTTAAGCAGGTTTCTCATCTCCTCCCCCTCTCCATCTGCCACCACAAGAACATGGAACAAAAGCCAAGTGGTAATTTCAAAGGCAGTTGACCTTGGTGCTGATGGCAGCCTCCTTGATGCAATTAAAACACTTTATTACTTTAACATTCTTTCACTGGGCCTGTCAGATGCTTGCTTTAAAATAGTATTTCTTCCAGATTTCTGGGATTTGATTATTTTATTATCAAGCTGGAGAAAAGAGCAGCCGTTAAAACTTCAAACATCTTTTTGAGTGGCTAGCTAAATAATGAATGTTATGGGGGGGTTGTTTTGTGTTTTGGGGGGTTTTAATGTAGGTTTCTTTTCAGCAACTGATAGTGGGTGAGAGTGAAACTTTTCTCACAGACTTGAAAAATCTGGTTCTGCATACCAGCCCTTGTTTCCCTTGCTTTGGATATTTTCTTAGGTATTGAAAAGAGCTTCACTCGCTTATGATGGTATAGACCGGCAATACATGAGCTGAGCTGTGTGCCAACAGTTTAACTTTTTAATAAATCATCTTTTATGATGACCACTAATAAAAGTTATGTTACGCCCTTATGGGGAGGGACAGGGACTGAACAAGAAGCACTTTAAAATCCTTTCTAATGCCCCACGCCCTAGTGAAACTATCTGTAGACGTGGTTTTTTGGGTTTTTTTTTTTTCTTTTTTTTCTTTTCAAACATTTTCTAAGAACTGTACCTGGACTGGACCCAGACACTCAGCCCTTCTAGAAGTGTGACACTAAAGCAAGCTGTGATCAAGTATTTCTCAGTGACATTAAGCTCTTCTGGCTCTGTCCCTTCTCTGGCCGTGCCATCTACACCAGTTAGCGATGGAGGGTGAGAGCCTACAAAGTCTCATCATCCTCTTCTGCGGGAACCAGTGCAAGTCCAAAGGTACCGTGTGGGCAGGGTCTCAGCTTGCAAGTCATTGTCGAAGCAAAATAACAATTAATGCATTATAGATGGCAAAGGATTTATGTGCAGAAAGGATGCAGCGAGTAAGAACAGATTCTTTTGACTGAAGACAAAAGACTGCAGAAAGTTGCCTTACTGCTTTATTTTTTGGCTTCCCAGACTTACCAGGCGCCGTTATGGGTCTGCAAGCTGGCTTTTTTTTTTTTTAATCTGGCCCTCAGCTGTACTGATAACCATTGTAAATTTTCTCCTCCTTCCTGTCAGCAGCTTGCTATCTTGGAGATGAGGAACAACTGGTTATCACCCTGGCAAAGTGGATGAAATGTACAGCATGGCTGCTTGGTGCTAGCAACGGGGGTATATTTTCTTCCTTCTCTTACAGCGACTCCAACTTTTCCAGGAACACCAGGCTTAGCTCTTCTGGGCTAAATTTAACTCCTGATGTACCCTGTCCCTCAATTTTTTATTTTCTTGAAAAGTTAGCAGTGGAGGGAGGCAGAAGTCAACTCATCTGCATTTCCAGTAGCTGAAGATTATTTTGAATGGGAATCTGCAGTATGACTGGATGGGTTTCAGTTGTTGCCTCCAATAAAGCAGTGGAAGACTATTATCCAGCTGCCCCCTTTCCCAGCAATTCCAAAGAGTGGTGTGGGGGGGGAGTCCTATAGAAGCAGATAAGGCATTGCAAGCTCTTGCCCTCAGTTGTGAACCAGTGTGGATATCAAGACCAGGGAGAGGACAAGCAGAAGTGTGTTACAGGAAAGGCTGCTGCTACGTTTTCTGGACGTCCTGTTACTGGGGCAGTATCTGAATACTTTCCACAAGAAATAGACCCTGACAGTCTTCTTCTTGCTTTGGTCTCTTTCTTTTAACAACTCATTTGGCAGAATTAGTTTTGCGAGCTCCACATGGACATCCATCTGAGAGGCACACGGATCTGGATTACAGGTCTCAACTTCAACAGTTTGACCTGCAGCCAGTCAGTTTGTCTAATTCACCATATCCCTTTTCTTCTGTTTCTTATTGCCAGGGAAGGGTTGGGAACAACATCCAGAAATACAATGCAAAAGACCATTCTCCTACCATGTGCAGCCAGACCCAAAGTAGGCAAAGCCATGGACTTAAGAGTGTGGTTTCCTGCCCAGCTCTATAGGTTCTCATAAGCATCCAGGTATTTTAGGTGCTTTTTATAGTATTTTAACTGCAAAACACTCTAAATACAACTGTGGCTGGTGTCATGCCCCTCTGTGATATGAGGAAGTTGATGCCCATGGACAGATTGACAGAAAGGATGATTGACCCAAGATCACATGAGATGGCGTTAGAATTAGTATTCAGGAGTTCTTGGAGCTTTGTCTATTGCTCAGGCCACAAGACTAGAGCTGCAAGATGCAGTCTGAGCCTGCTCCATGGTTGGTTGCCATAGGAGACTCAGACCATCCAATGCCAAAAATCGGTATTGTACCAAAAACACCACTTTAGTTCATAAGCACTGTAGGCCTTAAGCAAAGATCATGATTTTTTTTTTTTTTTTTTTAATCTCTCCATCCTTGTTCTGGGGGTGACTTTCAGTAACAGTAAGAATTTGGTAAAAGGTATAGAATTAAAAACAATAAAGGGTGCATGATACCGGGTAATGTCTGCTGGTTGGCTCTATCTTTAGTAGTGGATGCAATAAAGGAAAAGGGTTCAGAGCTATTTTCTAATCCCCATTATGCACCTGGACCTGTGCATAAGCTAGAATAGCCTGGATGCTTCTCTAGCATGATAATGAACAACTGGAAAAGATAACCCTGAGACGAGTCACTGAGGGATAAAACAACACGTATACCTGCTCCAACGTGCCCCAATGTGTCTTCCTCTGCCAGACCTTCAGTGATGCATAGGGTCTGGATCGTATTCACTAGAGCTTCCTCAACTCCTTAAAATACTTCAAGGCAGTTGATTTTCTGCTGAAGAGCTCCTTCCAGGTGGCATTAATGGTACTTTGGATAAAAGCATACACAGGTGGGGAAACAGGTGTGTGGGACTAAATTTGCAAAGAGACTTGGACATTGGGACTCCTAACTAGGGATCTAACTGCCACTTCTATGAGCAGCAGGAACAAGTGAAAATGGCTGCTTTTCTTAATAAAAGTTCAGCTGGGCAACCTCACGCGAGTCTGGGGAATCTCTTAACTGAATCTGTTTTGCTGTGGGTGTTATTGAAACATTTCCAGATAGGATTCCTGACAGTAAGAACCACTGGGGTCATAACGCTGTGGTTATATCATCTATGCTCGGTGTTTAGTGATTTGAGTTCTGTATGCTACCGGCATTTTAAAATGTGTTTTTTAAGTTGGGTTCAACTGTCCACCCATCTTCCTCTACCCTAGTGTACATGCAAAATTTCTTGTATGCATGTCTCTTCATAGAATAGACCAATGATACTCAGAATGCCCTGGCACCCCGGTGCCTTGATCCTTTCAGGAGTGCTATGGGTGCCACACTGTTAGCATTATTAGCTGTGCAAACACAGTTCACATGATAAACACGAAGGGCATTTATACATGTGTTCTGGGAGTGGTGGGGATAGGGGGTGCTTGCTCTAATTAAAGCAGCCTGAGCATCTCCTGTATCAACATCCCTGCACTTCAAAAGGGTGAGGAGGCAGGAGATATCTAAAACTCATCAAAAAAGCATTAGATAAAGTGCCTCTGCTATCATTTTGAAGCATGAGAACGCTGAAATATGAGGGTGGTACAGTCACCTTCCCTGGCGATCTTCAAAAGACAACTGGGTGCACATTTTGCTGGGGTCATCTGATCTTGGCAGTCTTTCCTGCCCTAGAGCAGGGTGGCTGGACCTGATGATCGCGGGAGGCTGCTGGAGCTGCTCTGACACGCTGGATTACAGTGTGCTGGACCAGCCTCCTGGCTCATGTATAGGCACCCAAAGATTTCAAGTAGGAATCCATAACACCAAAAACATGCTGACCTATTGTGATCGTTCGGAGTTCTGTGCAACAGAAGAATTGCTCTATCTTTCTGCAGTCAGCAAACCAAATGAAAGCTAAGAGCTGGCACATTATGGGGGGGGAGGTACCTTAATGCTAAAAACTTTTGTGACCCATTGCAATAAGCCCATGGCAGTCCCTTCACCAGGTCTAACATAAGCCTGCTCCATCACTGCAGCTCCTCAGTCGAGGTTGCCTTGCAAGTCTTAGGAGGCTTTTGTCCACCCTGCAAACATAGGTCTGCTGTACCTGCACACTTGTTACAAATGAATAACAAATCAACAGTTTGTAAACCCCAACTTGGGTCCCGTTCCCCCCCACCACCCCTCGCCTCTCTCAATATTCTTTATTGAGAAGTGTCAACAGATTAGCTCAGAGTCCCTCTGTGCAGACAAAAAGCTGCCACAAAGGGCATTAGGCTTCAGGGATCGGATTACCATGTGGCCACCTGTCATTCTGACTTCTTGTAAATTTCTCTCGCCAAGTCCCTTTTTCACATTAGAGAAGTTTTATGTAGAAAAACAAAAAACAAAACCAACCTCCCCCCCCCCCCTTCAAATCCCCTGCCTCCAAAACTGCAGCATTTTAGCATTTATTTTAGCTCGCCGCCTTAATAAAGATTTTGGGACTGCAAAGGGCTTGGGGATTAGAACTGTTTGAATAAAGAGAGCCTTTATTACATTAGTCTAAGTGGTTAATAGGTAAAGTAGGCCAATCCATCTTTAAGCTAAGCCTATCATTTCACCCACGATGGGTGCAAGCTTTGAAGTAAAATTCATTAAAGGAAAAGCTTTTCCTCTGTTTCCCTTGACATGTTAATAGCTCAGAGTTAGGAGCTCTTCTCCGCCTGCAGAAAATTCATAGCTCTGCTCTTCTGAAGCAACCCTATTGCATTGTTGAGAAGCTATTCCACAGGAGCTGACCAAGCAGATCTGCAGCTAATGTAAACTGTTGTGTTTGGGGAGGGGGGATTGGCTTTTTAAAAAATAGTCTTGTATACGGTTGTTTGGTTGTACATGTCAACATCATGACCAAACATTTCACAAAGCACTTCACTAACAGTTAACCACTCAGTTCACTGCACCCCGTCTAGTTTCCTCCCAACCCACCCCCACCCCATCTCACACCCCACCTCAACACCAGACCCTTCCCTTTTTCTTCCCTGTCCTCATTCATGGAGTTGCAAATCTTCAGCTGTTGTTTTTGTGCTTGTATCATGAAACATGTGCCATCTCTTCCAAGTCTCTTGTCTCTTTCTCCTTCATCTTCCTCCATTCTTCAGAAGTACAACTGCAGTTTGTTCACCCCCAGTCATAAGCAGTCCAGTGTAGATTATTGCACTTCAGTGGGAGTCAGTGGACCTAGGCAGACTTGCCTTTTCAGCTTTGCTCATTGCATTCAGTGCAGAATCCTTCTTTCCAAGGGATGGCCAGGTAACGGTGGCTTCTGAAAGCTTCCTCTGAAATTTATGAATCTAGTCTCCAAACCAAGATGAGAATTTCAAGGGTACAAAAAGAAATTAGGCACTCGGTTCCCTTGGCTTAACTTTCCTTTCTGCTTCAGTCTCCCCCTATATTGGCAACTTGTCCAGACTCCTAGAGTTGCAGGTTGCACAAAACTGGAGACTGAAGCTACCCAAATCTCTAATGTGAACATAACCCCTACAGAATAGTGGATCAAGCTGAAGCATTGCAGCCTGGACAAGTTGGGGAGTAGTTAAAACAGAGCATTGGCCACTTCAACCTGAATACAACATTGGATCAATAGTAGTGGGACAAAATCAATACATCCTTTAGCCCTGATGCGGTCTAGTCTGACATCATCTGTGTGTCCCTGGCAGTGCTGCAGTTGACAGTTTTCCGACCTGTGTCCTGCTTTCTTCTCACAAATGTGTCTCCTACTTTTGGTTTGCTCTTGCTATCTCTGCAGCTCTGGCAGAGCCTTTTAGGCTATGTACAGACAGTCAAAAACCTCAAGGCTGAATTGATTCAATTTTTGCAGGTTAGTCTAAGTTGCATATATTGAACTGATAAGCAAGTGAACAAACATTCACTTTTGATTCTGGAAATGCAGCCATGTAACTGCAGTGGCCCAGGCCAGAAACCGGGGGTGCTCAGGCATGCCTCCCTGCTCAGCTGAAGCAGACAGCTTGGGCCAAGGCTAGTTCACACACCTTGTAAGTGTGGGGGGGAGGGTTGCAGGGAGGTGCAAAGCATCCTGGGATGCTGGGGAATTGCAAGTTAACTTGAATCTGGAGGGGGTCTGGGACAGAGTCGATTAAACCAATTTAACCTAAATCAGTTAAGTCTGATACTACATCCGTCCAGGTTTATCTTAAACCAGCTTCAACCATTTTGAAAGCAGTTTATGCGCACTAAACTTCTGTTGCGTTACAGATTTCAGCTGGTTCCCCATCACTTATATACCAGTTCATATGTAACTTCTGTCCCTAGCCTTAGAGCCATGCAATTTTCTAAAACGTGAAATAACTTGCATTGAAGGCTTTTAGGACAAATGTCAGTGCGTTGAGAAATTGGACTCTGTGCCATGCTCCCACCCATTTGCTCTCTGGTTCACCTGTAAGTCAGTCCAGCAGTTTACTTACAAGCCATTATTATTTAAGCTAGGTATCAACAATTTCTCCATCTGTGAACATCTCAGGCCTGTAACTTTGTTTCCAGTATCAAGTTGTCAGCAAACCAACTAATCTTTCTAGGAAAATATTGAAAACCGTGGTGCAGATTTCAGCTAGAGAAGGGGCAAAAATGAAATTGGGCATGTATCCTGACTTTCTGAAGCAGGAGGGTGTTGTGACAGTACTATCTAACCTCTAGTCTCAACAGGCCATGATATCCAAACACACTCGCTGTCTTATGGATTCTACATGTCTCTTTAAAGTAAGATAAACTAATATACTTGCTGTGATTCCTAGTGGTGGGACCCTGGTGTTAAGATGCAACTATTACAAAACAGTGCCTTGGTACTGTGGGAAAATCTTTTTTTTTTTTTTGCTTTGGAACTAGGTCCTGGTAATGCACCTCTTGAGAAGCCCTTCATTTATTCTTGCTGGTCTTTTTGCTTATAATGGCTGTTATAGAGGCTGGAATATCACATTTCTCTCTTTGCTGGCTCTGTTTATCTCCACTGGAAAAGACTTCTGATCTTCAAATGCAGAAAAATTAGCAATGCAAGTCTATTTTACTGTTGTCTTTGTTATTGTGCCAGCATTTCCGTAGGAAAGTTCATAGGTCTAGAAAGAGCATCTTTTTACAGAAAGCCGGTGAAGGCCCAGTAGGGGGAGCTCAGATGACTTTGCTTTTGAGACTCCTTCCCTCAACAGGGGACTGCTGGGTGGAAGGCTTTGAGACTAATCCTGCAAAGAACTGAGTGCCCACATATCTTGCTGAAACAAAGTGGAGTTGAGGACTCAATGACAATATGCAAATGCAAGTTCTGGCTATTTTGTGAGTGTGCTGGTAATGGATGTGGTATACTTTGGACAATACTATTTTTTTTAAAATCAGGAATCCAGTAGACCTGTTGGGAGAAATAACTACTATAGTCTACAATGAACACCTCACTCCTAGCATCCTGAAGAGATACAGATTAAATCATTCTACCAGCTATGTAGAATGTCCTTCCTAATAGTTATTTGTTTTGGAGCTCTCCAAAGTAGAATGGAGTTCTCAGTCAATGTTCTTGACACTTTTTATTTTAAAACTACAATAGGCAGAGCTTTCGCTTTCAGTTTGGACTGCCATAAATAAAATGGAAATTGGCTTCCACCTACGTCCCCGCTGCACATAGTTTCAGAGTCCCATGCATCATCACTATTTAACCATCGCTAGTTTCCCACCTTCTCAAAGGACTGAGAGCAGGCCCTGGGGAAGAAGTGAGCTCCAGAGAGCTAGAGCCTGGGCAGACTAGCTTGACTTTCCCCACCCTTGCTACCAATTCGCTCCAACTTGAGCATCTCTCCTAAACACAGCAACAGGAGCACGTTCAGGGAAAGAACAGGCGGATCCTATGCTGTTGGTGCAGTGGTGCTCAGTCTTTTGATACCACAATCCTTGATACCATGATCCAGATGAGTGGGGCAGGCAGGTCTGCGGGCAAAATTGAGCAGTGTGTGTCAGGACTGGGCTCTGGAGCCCAGCACCACAACTTCCTTGCCCTGTGCTCTGTGACTTGGTCCCCAGGGACCTGGCACTGCTCCCTCCCACCACAGCATGCCAGAATTGGCCTCCTGGGGCCTGGCGTCGCCCCCCTCCCCTACACCAGCACATTGGGATGAGCTCCTGGGGGCCCAGTGCCAGTCCCCCTCATGTCAGGATCGGGACCTGGCTCCACCCTACACCCAGCCCTGCACACAGGGATTGGGCACCAGACCAAACATGTAGGGCTTGGGGTTCCCTGTGGGTCCAGAAACTTAGTTGATGGGCCCACATTTCCAGACCCATGGGGGCCCCAAGGGCCAGGTGACGTGGGCTGGGGGATGAGCACCTGAGCATCCCTGCTTTAATCTTCCGAGGTGAAATGAATATGTTAAAACCCAGTCTGGGCAGTGATAGGCAGCCAGTGCAAGTTGCAGGGCTTGGATTAATGTTAGAAAGAGATGCTGGTTAATGAGTAGTCTGTCGAAAGCTGCATCTGCTCTAGTTACATTTAACAGCGGCTCTCAGTACTGTTGTTGACTTGCGCCCTTCTTTGTTCACCTGGTGTGATTTACCAAACCGCAGAACAGCTGACCCAGGAAAAGTACTGCTCTATTTCTCCAAGACTTCTTTTGGCCTTGGAGTAAACTGGTTTCTAACTGGAAACTCCCTCACCTTTATCTGGCAGTATCTGGGGTAGCCACTTCATTGGTAAAATGTGCTGCGTTTGCCCTGAAGTTTTTGAAATTTGGCCTCTGCCATGGGAGAAGTATAGGTCTTTCAGAGAGAAGTCTGCTTCCACAAGTGGCCTGGTTATGAGCACCTCTGTATTCACTTAAGTATGGATTTTGTGACACTTCCAGTGACCTGCTACATGCCTGCCCTTTATACGAGCCTATATGCACAGCTGGCAAGAGGGCCTTTACCGTATTCAGGCAAGGTACAAAGGCCACCAGCCGTCTCTCGGTTGTCTTGATGGCCATTTCATACTTTGTCTTAAGGAGAGTGGGTTTTCTGGACAGTAAATGTTGTCTGTAGTGGAAGTGGCAGGTAGATCTGAAAGGCCATGTTATAGCTATGATGCATCTTAATGATATTTCAACACGTTTCAGTTGAATAGATGTGATACAGTGAAAGACATGCATGGAACGCTGTGATATATATTTTGAATAGGCCTGTTTTTCAATAATAGCATTGAGTCCTTGATGCAATGTATTATGATACAGGAGTGAACAATATCAAATGCTGACTTAGTATCTCAGAGGTGCAATGGAGAGGCCATCAGTTGAATTTTCTACAGCTTATTTAGGTAATTATCATGGGAGCTGGAGGAACGGAAATAAGAGGTGCCAGAGTAATCCTAAATTAATTCATAATTCAGTAAATAAATATAGTGGAGCTGATGCTGACAAATCGTGGGGGGGGGGTTTGCACATTCACAACGCGTGTTGCACACTTCTAGCATTTTATTCGCCGAGTGTAGTCTCCCACTGAAAGAAGGAAGAAGGTTGGGGGAAGGGATGACGGGGTAAGGACAAGAAGGAAAAATTAGATTTACCTTTTTGTGCCTGATAACTATATAGGCAGGCAAGGTTCCTGCCTATGTTCTTGGACCAACATGGCTACAACCAAAAATCCTCATAACTATATAAGCATTTTAAGCTGAATGCCTCTTCTCTGCACCACAGCTTTAGCAGATATTTTTTCCAAAGTGTTTTGTTGAACTGATATAATTTTGAGACCTCAGCAATTTCACAGCTTATGGAGGCAGACTAACATATTGTATGCATAGAAGGAACCAAATAAAGTATAAATTACTGCTGTGGTGTGGGCATTGGGAATCTAATATCAGGCCCTGTAAGTGAGTCGAAATGATGGTGTGCTAGTAGCAGGCCTTGTAAAGGTTTACACTGCAAGGGAACCAGTTATCTGCCCTTCCTAAATAACATGTATTTGTTTGGCAGAGACTTGATGCCCAGGACCCTGGACGGGCAGATCACCATGGAGAAAACGCCCAGCTACTTCGTCACCAAGGAGGCACCTGCTCGTATCTCCGCCATGTCGAAGGGCACCAAGCTCATCGTAGTCGTAAGGGACCCTGTAACCAGAGCCATATCTGATTACACACAGACTCTCTCTAAGAA
>NW_017728928.1:17989823-18019652 GCF_001723895.1 Crocodylus porosus
ACTACAGGCCTGATCGACACCTCGTGGAGCGCCATCCAGATTGGCATCTATGCCAAGCACCTGGAGAACTGGCTCCTGTACTTCCCCATCGGGCAGATCCTCTTTGTCAGTGGGGAGCGGCTGATCAGCGACCCTGCTGGGGAGCTGGGCAGGGTCCAGGACTTCCTGGGCCTCAAGAGGATCATCACAGACAAACACTTCTACTTCAACAAAACCAAGGGTTTTCCGTGCCTGAAAAAGGCTGAAGGCAGCAGCAAACCCCACTGTCTGGGGAAGACGAAAGGCAGGCCCCACCCCGAGATAGACCAGGAGGTGGTGCAGAGACTGCGGGACTTCTACCGGCCTTTCAACATGAAGTTCTACCAGATGACTGGGCACGACTTCGGCTGGGACTGAGGCTGATGCAGTCGCACTCCTCTGTAATTACCCGTGTGGCACGGTTTGCTTATATAAAGAGATATATGTATGTAAAATGTACAGAAATCTATTTTATAATAATTTATTTTTAATTCTTAAGCAATTAATTCACTAAGCTGCCTAACCACACTGGCTAGAATGTTAGCCCATAACCTGTTTAACATTCCGCGGTATTTTATTCTAATGTCTTTTTTCTTTGGCTGTAATTGGTGCTTCCATTTTTCCTAAATAAAATTAGTATTTAAATAAGGGGATGGGAGGAGGGGGTGGAAAAAAGCACAACTTTATTTTTGTTACGGGTATTAGGCCTTTATAAATGCTCTCATCTTGCAACTCTTAAGTCTGTTCCACTAGTGTTCTGTTTACCCACCCCCACCACACACCCTCTACTGCATTAGATCTGGTTTTGGTCAGCCATGTTCCTTTAGGCCATCAGAATAACCCTGGGTTAGGGAGCGGTTACACTACTTGTGGAACATAGTTGTACCTAACATTGCAGCTACTTTACAGGAGAGGTGTGATGTGCAAAACCCATCAGTATTCAGTATTTCTGCTCCCAAGCTGTGCAGCTGCTAGTGCTCCTGAGAGTCTTGCTGATTTTCATTTTTTTGTTTTAGTGTCCTCCATAGGCTTTGCTTGGTGCAGAAGCTTCTCTTATGGAAAAGAGCACCAACAGAAGGAGGCCTCTGTCCAAGGGGAGAGCAGACTCATCAGTCTTTCAGTTTTCTTTTATTTTAATGAGGAGGATCACTCCCTCATGCACCATACCCCGTGTGCCCATCTAGAACAAGTTTCTGGAAACTCTATGCATTTCTTTCCTAAACTTAATCTTGTCCTTAGTAAAGAGATGACATGCTTATTGCTGATATGAAATACTCAAGAATAAATGAATCTCCCACTCTTATGTGCATATGCATGTGTGGTGGAGAGCCCATTCTAAAAAGCACTAGTCTAGTATGCAAGCAGAGCAATCTGCTTAGATGCACCAAAGAAATCAATAGAACTACAGGAGCCATTTCAGGGGGATGGGAGGGAGGGAGGGTGGGATCAATCTCAGTGCTCATTAGTGGCAAAGAGATAAAGTAAGGCCCTGCTGCCACTTACTGTAATTGGAGATCTGAGTGGGTCACCAGTGAAATGAGAGTGGGCCCTCAGTTTTGTCCCTGTTGGATGTTGATTTGTCTACATCACTCTTCGGTGTAACCTCTTAGCCAAAGGCCCATTCTAAAGGGACTGCTGCTGAAGTAGGAGAGGGTGGTCCCGGGCAAGGTTCAGAGGAATCCACAGAACCATGCAGGGAAATGTATACACGGCTTGCTGCCTACCATTGCTGCCGGACTTATTCTTGTGCAGTTACTTTTCCAGAAATTTGGGGTTAAGAGATCCAGAATCAAACACCAGTGGTATCTGAGAGGGAACTGTTCTTACTCAGAGTGCTGTTCTTACTCGGAGAAGCAACTGCTGTGTTCTTCTGGATAGTGAGGATAAAATAAGAACCCAGTTTTTGCTCTTTTTGCTGAATGCCTTCCGAGGACGTGAGCTTTCCGGATCCAGGTTTCTACTCTCCCAGTTTCTGGTGCCAGTCAGGAATGGAAACAAAAAGGTTGAAATGCACTAGAGCAGCTGCTTTTGCAGCATTTCCAGCCCGTGCAGAAGTAGCTAGTGAGAGGGAATCCTTCTCTAAGGAGAGTTCTGGCCAAGTTTTGCAGACTCGGGTGTTTTGGATAATCTTTCTATACCTCCCGTGTCTTTGCTGGGCTGAAGCCCTCGCGTCTTCAGTGGACCTTTCAGTCACATAGCGATTGCAAAAAAGCCTTGCAATTGCAGAAAAGAATAAAAGCAAAGCTGTGCCATCATTACTGTGCAGCTACAGGGTGAACGCACACACATATATTTCTATAGTCTCTAACACGGAGCATAGGTTTCATTCAGTAAGTTGTATAAATCGAGTGTTATGCAGGAGTGTTTCAAATGTATGTAGTAGGAGTACCATGGTATTTGCTAAATAAACATGCTGATGTTCCTGCATGAGTACTTGCATAATATGCGCAGTGTAATAAAACTGTAAAAATCCTGTGTGGATAATACTGCAATAATAGCAAGTGAACTAATGGGCAAGCAGTACATGGTTTTCTTTTGTGTTGATGCACTAGTTTCATGTGCGTTATCCATATAACTTAGTCTGATTTCCACCCCTGTTCCTCCCCCATCCACAGCAAGTACAGTTGTAATCCCGTGTTACTAAACAATGCCCAGCTGTGGCGGTGTGTGTTCTGTGGCATTCCCCAGATACGGCGTTTTCTTTAACAGTCTCTTTGCTTTTGCCTGTCCTATACAGCTGTCTCTACAGCTGTTTAATGATGAAAATGCAGGCACGATTTTCCTTCAGCACAATTCAGTTACCAGGCCTCTGCTCTCTGTGGGCCCAATTCTGAGCAGGTTTACACAAATGGGACTGAGACCAACAATCTGGCCCTCTGGGTCTGTAAGCAAGAGGAGCAACAAGGTGGTGTCCTTAAGAACAGATTCAGTTATATTCCTTTCTGGACCTAAGGTCTGCCCAGTTTAGAGCCCCGATAAGCCCTTAGGGTGGTTTCACTCGCGAGTGGTGTCAGGGCATGGGAAGTAACAACGTTTAGCAATGTCACTGGGATGGAGAAGACCACATCAAGATCAGTGAGGGATGAGAGAGTGGTATACAAGTTTGCCCTTGCAAGAGGCAAAAATCCCCTGGTCCAGAGGGAGATACGGATGCTTAGCATAGTCAAATGTCTGCCATTGTGTGAACAAATTTTGTATTTGCGTTTTAAACCTTTCCTACTCCCAAGTGGATGGTGACATTTTCACAGGTGGAAATGGGATTGTTTCCTGGCTGGTCGTGGTTTGCCATGGGCAGTTCCAGCAATACAACTGCACGACCTTGGATCAAGTCAGTCAATTTTAGAAGTCGTATAAAGGAAGTCTTCTTTATGTGGTGTCCAGTCTGTTGCAGGTAATCTATACAGTGCAAAGCAAGGCATAAAATTCAGATGCAAACTTTTCACAAGTTTCAGGGGCATTTTGGATCTAGACACGTTTAGTCGGAGTTCTATTTTTTGGCTTCAGCTCTGTGGAGAAGGGGCGTTAGGTCCTATCTCTAATACTAAGTACTAAATACACTAGCATGTCCAGTTTACCATAAAGGCCTACTAGCCTGACACTCTTGAATAACTGAGAAAGTGTTTACTTTGGAAAAGTAGTACTGTACCAGAAGAAAATAGTTATTACAGATACTTGTGTCTTCCTACTAGACAGTTTATGCAGTGTGTGGAATTAAGTCTTCTGTTTCTTTCTCGTTCTCCAAGGCAACCAGTCAAGCTCTCCAGCTGCTTGTTCAGCTTTCGTGAAAACCATGTCACTTTATGGTGATGTGGTGGCATTGCCCGAGCATTTGATATCTTCTTCCCCCCTCCCCCTCCAATACTTGGCAAAGTTCTGGTATCCATGCTGCCATGTCTTTATTTTATTTCAGACTGGTTTCTTCAAGAGCTGAACATGTTTGGTAACCATAAACATCTCCTAATACCTTCCTCAGCTGTACGGAACTTGTCACAATGTTGGCTTAGGGTCCGTTGTTTCTTCTTCTTTGTTAGGTTGAGCCTTGCTTCTGAATAGCTTCATGAGATAACCAGGTTGGATTACAGAAGCACGTAAAGTTAATATTCTTTTAAATACTTTTAAGCAAATTGCTAATCACAGCTGACCATCTTTTGTAACACAGTCTATATGGGCTTCTATAGATGTGTTCCTAGCAGCGGTAGGAAAGGGAGGCACTTTAATTAGTATAGCTCCAAGAGCCATGCTAATTAAAAGCACCTAGAGCATCACGTATCAGAATCCCCACACTGAAAAATGGTGGCCAGGCACTTTGAACTAAAGCTCGTTGAACAAGCTTTAGTTTAAGGCACCCTACCACCAGTTTTCAGTGTGGGGACACTGATACGTGTGATGCTGGAGCCTGCTGGAGCACGGTAATTGCCATGCTGCAGCAGACTCACTTAATAGAGTCTGCTCTGACACGCTGTAATTACAGTGCATTGGAGCAACCTCCCTGCATGTGTATAGGAGCCCTATGAGACCAATTACCATAATATGAAAGGCCTTACCTAACCAACACGGCAACCAAGATGAATTCCTTTACAATATCCATCTGGTTTGTTAATACTGGAGTCAATATTATCGTTTTTGTTTTCTTAAGAAAAAGTTAAACTCAGAGGTGTGGTTAGAATTTTTTTTTTCATATTGTAACATTAATTTATGGCTGAGTTTCATTCAGCCTTGTATTCAGAAGTGCAGTACAGATATTAGTGATTTGTTATCTGTAATATGGTATGGTAGAATAGCCGGTTTGTTTAAGAAACAAAGCATAAAAAACCCTGAAAAAAATAACAAAAAACCCCAAAAAACAAAAACAAAAAAAAACCAACAAAAAGCCCCAAACAAAAAAGGCAAATCAAGTATTTTGTGGTATGTACAACACAAATTAATTTTACACAAAAATGTTTCTAGGAAAATGGAATTCTGATAATTCATACTATTTGTATGAACAAATAAAATATATTTTACCAAGTCATGGACCTATTTGTTTTCATTTGGATGTGTGGAGGTAAATGAAGAACATTATATTCCATGTTTATTTTTAGTAGCATTTTGGGTCACCAGTATCTAATTTGCCATCGGGTACTTGCAACTGTAATTGGTATGGTATCACTTCCATTGTTTATTTTAATAGCATTTTGGGTCCAGTGTTTATTTTAGTAGTATTTTAGGTCACCAAGTATTTGATTGCCTTCAGATACTTGCAACTCCCATTGGTGTCAATGAAATTTCATGTTAGCATATGGGCACTGATTCAGCAAAGCACCAACGCATGTGTTCAAAGTCCAATTTTAAATCGGTGGGATTTAAGCATATGCTTATGTTCCTATCCTGAACAGGGCTGCATTCCTGAAGAGGTGACCTCTAATGAAAAGGGACATGCCAAAGTGTTTTGCTGATTTGTAACTATCAAAATTGTCCCAACTCCCGTTCAAAACGCATACTATCTTCAATAGTGTACAGCTAGGCTTTTAGGGGGCTTGCTCTTTGAGGTGTTTACTGCTCTCCGCTCTTCAAAGGAAAGTGAAGAATTCTCCGCACCTTTTAAAAAAATCTAAGACCAGAGCAGGCAATTTGGTCTCTCTAGCCAGAATCAAGGGCCATTCCTAATGATAAACAAGTTGGGATTTCAGAAGAGTACCTGCTAAGTAATATGTACCCAGAGCAATGTGTAAGCAACATTAAAGACACCATTAATAAAGCCATCACAATTTAATTGAAACAATAATTTATTTTTTTATCAAAATGAATTTTGCATTTGATACTACTTTCATTACAGGCAATGGGAATTTTGTCATTAGCTTCCCTCATGCAGGACTTGGGTCTTTGGTGTTACTGGGTTTGCTGTGTTAGGGAAGTAGGAAAGTGAGGTCTTTTATTTAACCCCGGAGGTGCCTAAATACGGTGGATACACTTCTTAATTTGAAGTTTCCCAAGTGTCCAGAACTTCTCCAGATTGAACAGGGATGAAGATTTTGACACCTAGCTTATACCTGCACCTGAATCCAGAAATGAGCTTTTCTTCCACCTAAGTCCCTTAAGGGCCTTGAGCCAGTATGTGTTTTCAGAGCATCACTACAGATCTGGAACCTGACAAAATGAGTCTCTGCACAGTGACACAGTTTCAACAGGAGGACTGCAGAGTGCACCAGGTGGTTAAGATATTATTTTGGGGGATGAGATGGAGGTTTGAACCCCTTTAAGCTCAGAAGGAAATTGGCCTTGGGTGGTTTTCCAAGGAAAGGTTTCTAACCACCCCCCTTGATATAAAAGGGGAAGTACCAGTGATCTTCCTGCTCAGCTCTTTGAAACATAGTCTAGGCTAATGGTTCTCAACCAGGGTACCTTGAGATCATTTCAAGAGTGCCTCACAATGTTAGTACTATTAGATATAAACCCATACTTTTCAAATAAGAATATTTCAAATAAGACAGACTAGCGTAACTTGCCTGAATAACATATATGGTAACACTTATTGTGCTCGGGCCCCCTCAACACTGACTCTTTTTCAAGTCATGGTAAGCCACCATGCTGAATACACTTTTGTTTCCTCTTCACTTCTACAGCTGAGCTGTGCCTTTCTTTCCCATAGCCAATGATTCCTGTTTATTTACCAGCCATAAATGCCTGGCAGACATCACCACATGGGAACCCAAACAGTTCACCCAGAATCTGTCTGTCTCCCCCCCCCCCCCCAGCCTGTTGTATATAATCACTGTGGCCCTGCCTTCCGTGAGGTGAAGCCAAATCAGGTTGCTTTGTGCCTTATCTGCATATACATTTTTGGAGGATCCCAGGACTCACGACAAAAACACCTGGTTCCAGTCACGAGTATGGGGCTAATTAGCACATGGATGCTTTGTGGGGGGTATCTGCAGTGCATACACATACTGAGCAGTGCTGAGCTAGCTATGGGGTCACTATGGCCTGAAACACTGTTGGCTGCTGGGGTCCAGCCCAATGAATTATATGGCAAATCAGAAGCCTTTTGGTTTTAGTTTACTAGCATGCATAGTTTGTGCTATATTATAAGTAGGCATGAAAATACTGCTTAAAATAGGTTTATGGAATATCTATGATAAAATTTGCAGCAGTTTCAAAACGGGTAAAAGGCATCAATTCTGGATGAATTAAGTTTATGGGTGCCCATAGTAATTTGCATGTAGGCATATTTATTTCTAAGTGTTTTCAAATTTGTTTTTTGCTTCCATATGTTTAGAGAGAACAGGGCCTAATAGTAAGGGGGGTGGGGTAGGGGCTGCTGGTGGAAGAAGTGGTGGGCAGAGGACAACCCCCCCCCCCGCCAGATTTATTTTCCTTGCTGTAGCAGTGGGAGGGGAGAAATTCAAGGCAAGCCTCCACTAATTAGATTCTATAACTGGAAAATTATAACAAATTCATACATTTTCCATACGTAAAATCTAATTATTGGGGGGGATCATCTTATATTCAAGTAAATATAGTATATGTTGACTGGCTCCCAGCAGCTGCATGCTGAATATACAAATTTAGATGGCTCCCTGTTCAGCATGCTGCTTGTTTTGATTCCTATTTGAAGCACTTACCCTGGGGTTTAGGATTCCACCCAGGAGCTGTATGCCTAAAGATAAGATGTGATAACTCATGAATTTTAGGCACGCATATCTTTTATTGCAAGGGTGTCAAACATACAGTGCATGGGTCAGAGCCAGCCTGCGGACGTGGCTTCCATCGGACTAGACAGCCCATCCCCATGAGCTCAATAAACTACCACAGCTGCTTCCATAGTGCAGCTCTGGAAGACAGAGGGTCAACGCTGTAGCTCCCTGCGGCCTTCCCCCTTTACCTGCAACTGAAGTTGGGGGATTTTGGTGCCACTGGAAACTAAGAATCAGTGTCGGGTGAAAAGTTTGGGAGCAAATGGTGGCTGTGCTAACCCCATGGGTTCCAGAGCCATATGCCAATGCAGTGAAGTCCCGCAACCGTGGGGATCAATGCTGGTGCCTCAGCTTTCAGGTTATCCATTGAGATACTTAATGGTTCAGATCTGGCCTGTGGGGCCAAATGAGCTTGCTCCCAAAAGGGGCATGTTAAAGGCATTTTCCAAAGAATGTGGTGACTAGACATCTCAGCTGAAATCAAGCAAGGTGATCACCCCTTTGGAGAGGCATTTAAAAGTGAGACAGCAACTCTCTGGGACACTGCAGTTTGAAAAGTGATAGCTCTGTGTTTCTGGCTGTTACTGTAATGTTTGTTTTTGTATGGATGATCCTCAGACAAAGAAGCTAATGAGAGAAGCCAGGGTAAAGTTGATGACCTATTGCCCCTGCATAAATAGACACAAAGACCTTCAGTTTAGCTTGTCCAACTGAAAGCTACTTTTTGGTAAAGTCAAGTCCTGCTGTGCTGGGCTTCGGTAAAACTGCCAGGACAGCTTTGCCTTGCAAAGTAACAGATGCAAAGACCAAGTACAGTCTTGTTTCAGCATTGCATAATATAGGGTAATATGGTTTTCACTCAACACACACCATGAGGGGATTAACAATATTCTGAGAGCTCTGCTAGCCCAGCCTAATTACCACTGGAGGATGTGTCAGGCTCAGGAAGGAGTTGGAAGGCGTTCAGGGCTAGGGGAGGAAGCTGCTGCGTTATGGCCTCTGTACTAGGCCTAGAAAGAAGACAGGCAAAGGGGAAAGAATGGGAATGATACAGGGATGGTAATAACTTCTCTGGAAAGGCCTGGAAATAAGGACAAACCTTCAGAGAAGCAGTCTTGTGAGTTTGCTTTGGTGGAAGAGTGGAGAGTTGGGAAGGACCTACAATGACCAACCAGGGGGGTGGCAGTTGCTTAGTTTGTATTTTTGTCTGCTTTTTTGGAGGCTTCCTGAGAGCTGCTAGGAGGGAGCTGGTGAAGCACTGCTTTGGAGGAAAAGTAGTGAGGAGGCTTGAGGGTCCATGGCTCAGTGAGATGAGTGTTGTTCTGGAAGGGAGCAGACAGTGGGTTCGTGCCTAGACCCTTGCTCCCAGTTGGTGAGCTGCTTCCCCACTGAACTGCTCTCCAGCCATCTTATCTAGTGACTGGTAATGGGGTCAACAGGTCAATGGAGAGTGGCTTGGGAAAAGCCTAACCTGTGGTATTGTGGTTAGGGTAATATACAGGAAAGTTTAAGTGATACAGGCTCAAAACCCCTTGGGATGGAGGGGAGCTTGGTACCTATGGGGGGGCCTAGACACAAGCACAGAATTCCAGCGTGTCAGAATAGACCCAATTAATTGAGTCGTCTGGAGCGTGGCCATTACCGCACTGCAGCAGCCTCCTGCATCTCGTGTATCAGCGTCCCCACACTGAAAGATGGCAGTGGGGGTGCTTGAATTCACGCTCATTGAATGAGATACACAAAATGCAGCAGTGCTTTAATTAGAACAGGTCTCAGAGCTGTTCGAATTAAAGCGCTGCCCCCTCCCACCCCCAGAGTACATGTAAAAGTGCCGTTTATCTCCTGCTTCCCAAGTGTCCTAGTTACCCAGCCACTGGGGTTAAAACATGGGAGGGTTGCTGTTGCTCTCCTCCATCGGGCACCTGATGATGACAGGGGTTTTGTATGGAAACAATTTCATGACTTGTACGTGTAGGCGAGCTGGGTATATGTAGCGGCATACTTGCCTGGCCGCTGCATGGCCCATGACAGGCTCAGTATGCGTGTGTCCACGCAGCACAGTAATAGATTAATAAACAGGGCATATGTGCCAAAAAGGCCACTTGTGTGACAGAAAACTGCCATTTAGGTGCACAAAGTGAAATCAAATTCTGCCCCAGGTCTGTCCACTGGTACGTTATTTAATGCTAATTGTATTATCCCCCAGTTTATCTGGCTGGTTAAGGGCTACAGTACTACTTTTTTTTTCCTCCACATATTTATCTTAAGAGGTAATGCTACTTACTAGCTAATTATAAATATTTCAAATGTCACTATGTAGAGTTAGTGCTCTGTACATTTTTAAACAGCTTAATTCAAAAAAAAAAAGAGCTCTCAGTCGATGCTATTTTCCACTAAAAGGAAAACTCGCTTTCTGGAGCAGCCAGTAACAATTCCCCACAGCTCATAGTTTTATAGTTTTAGTAACTCAATAAAATAAGTGTTGCAGAGTGTTGCCAGTTTATGGCTACTAATTCAGTGTGAGAGGGGACATCATCTAATGGACACAGCAAATGGATTGATCTCAAGACTTCTGAGGTTATCTTCTCCTTTTACATCTTGCTCACTGTGGACTTAAAAGGCTTCTGTTGATTTTAACAGACTTCTGAATTAGGCTCTGCATAATACTGGACAAGCCAAGTAAACCTCTCTGGGCCTTGGCCTATCCATCTTTATGAAATGGGGTTAATGTTCCCCTACTCCAGGAGGGGCTTGCAAGCAGAATTATGGAAATGAGCATTTGTGAACAATTATTCAATGAAAAGTTGCCAACATCCACAAGGAATGTTATTTGCTACCAATTATCCAGCTGGCTGTAGTTGTGAGGCTTAATTTGTGCTTGTTAAGTGCTTTGAGCTGCTCAGATGAGAAGTGTTGTAGAAGTGCAAAGCATTATTAGTTATTAAAGCCATTTACAACAACTAAGACAACGCCATTTGTCTTCGTCTTTTGCCGGTGATATCAAGAGTGGCTCCACAGCAGTGACAACAGCTGTCCTCACGAATAAACTAGGATCTGGATGCTGTGCTCTGATTTAAAAATGTGCCCTATGTTCTGGTAGCAACCAAAATTTTAAAATTATTAAATCTAATTTTTAAAGTATGTGATCAAAATAATGGCATGAGTGAAAAGATCTATCTGGCTGCCTTGACATCTAGGATACTTAACTTGGAATTTATGCACCAAAGCTTAAAAGCTTAACCTAAGCAAGTTTAAAAAAGCACTATGTTTCCAACTAATTAAGTTGTGTCAGCCAAATATAATTTATTTACTGCTATCACTCATGTCTACAGCAAGATTATCTCATTTTTGATTTCTAATGACTTTCTCTCTCTCATTAATCTGATCATGAATTATTTTTTATATCTCTTTCTGGCATTGAAGCAAAAAATGCCTTAACAACCCCCCTCCCTCTGACCCCCTTCCCCCCCCAAAACCGTACACTAATTCTGTTGCAGGCGTCTTATTTCCCGAAGTCTGGTTTGACTGGGACCTTTTCTATCCATAAAAGCAGAAGCTTTTCCTAGCATGTGCCCCCTGCACTTACAACTTCTAATGATTGTCCAGTGCACCCAATATCCTCTCACCCAGTAGAAAGCAAACTCAATGGACTGTAAGAAACATGTCCGGCACTTTCTTGCAGGTTCCAGAAAGGATGTTATCCATCCATTCGTAGGCCATCAGCAAGAAGCCTGAGGACTTCCCATTCTCTGCAGGACCATAGGCTGCTCCAACAGAAACAGACCAAAGCAGCGTGGCTACACTTTGATTTTGGCAGTGATAGCCTTGGTTCTTCTGCCTTACACACCTGAGTCTCCCTCAGTGTTAAATGGTTATTGTAGACTTCAGTCTTCCTACTTTTTAGTATCAGCAATCTAAGGCCTGGAGAACTAGTTGTAGTTCCTACCTTGGTTTCCCTCTGGCAGCTCTGTTTAGTTCCAAGTTAATAGGCTGGTATTGTAGGACCACAGTTTTTGCTTGTGTTGGTACTGAGCTGAGGAAACCATGTCTGCTCCGTGGCTTTAACCCCTGCCAGTTGTAAGTTTATGGAGGTACAAATACTACTGTCTTCCCTACTTCATGAAGAAGAGTGTGGCTATAACTGAGTACTAAGCCCTTAATTTAAAAGCCTGCTTTCTTTCCATCCGCAGTCATGAGCTCTCTCTGTCATTGTCCTCTTAATGAGTGAACTCAGATATCTAAAGAAGTCACAAAATCTCCAGAGACAGTCTATTCCCATGAGATTTCCTGTCCTATTTTGAAGATGATCTGTCTTGTAAAGCATTCAGACCTTGGGTGGTCATGTACATTGGGGCTAACCTCTGAGATGTTCCCTTGTTTCAAACGATAAAACAAAGCCTGCAGCTCCAAGGCACCTGGAGAAGTTCCTCTGTGTCTCCTCCAGGTAGCTCTCAGTCTACTCAAACAACCAACAGTTGCTACTGGATGTGGTATCAGTCGAGTCTGAAACTTTGTAGCCCTGTGACAAATGACCTGGAATAGGAAAGGCATGTCAGTGATACCGCTTACCAGAGAACCCCCCCCCCATCACATGGATGGAAGAAGAAAATACATGCATCTGGAACATCAGCATGGATATGATGAAATGCAAATCAACAGCAAACCACCATCCTTTGCTGGTTTGGAATAAGAAAATGGTGAGAGGTTACCTATAGCCTGGCATTCCCGTTTAAAGTGTTTTTTACAACAGCATTCAGAGGCTGGATGGCGGCAGCTGGCTTACATTTAACAGGCCCCTCTTCTCTCTCGCACATTCTTCTGGAGCCAGGCTACTTGCCAGCTTTCTAAAGCTGATCTCAGAAGGGGAAAGTAGCATGAATGAAGTTGAGGGGTGTCACATGTGCATTATCGCAGTCATTAACGGTAGAAGCATATTGGTCTGTGAATGGCTGAGCAGCCACTGAGGGCAGGGCACAGGGCAATGGTGCAGCCAGCCAGATACGCCCTGCCCAGAGCCCCTAAGCAACACTGACCTGGGAGAGGGAGGATTTAAGGGACAGCACTGTAAAGGACCTGCTGTAGGAGAAACAGCACTGCTTTGGTGTTTACCCTATCCTTCCCCGCTCTAAGCTAACACATGGAGCTTTAAAGCAAGTAATATCAAGCAAGTGTGGCCAAGCTGCTCGCAGAAAACCACGATGGCTGTCATACACCATACTTGGCTTTCCTTGCTTTGCACATCAGTATATTTTCTATAGGTAAACTGATGAATATATTCGAAGAGATACTTTTGATTTCTCAGTGCTTTGTTTCTTCCATCAAGGCCTGGGCAATTGCAACTATAGCTGGTTGGAAATGGTTTTATTTTCTGTGGAAAATCTCTTTTGAAAGTAATCCCCCCAGCCCACCCCCTGTAATTTTCATCTCAGCTGTATGCAGAAAACTTCAACTTGCCATTGACAAAGCCAGACCTGAAAATTGTAATGTTGTCAGCTCCAAAATGAACATTTTTTGCTGAAAGCAAACGTGATTTTGTTTGTTCAACAATTTTTATTTTTTGTGGACACTGCCTGCTTTGGCAAGAAACTTTAAGTGTGTAGGGGGAATATTTATACTGAAACACATTTTTGACCGAGAATTTTTCTCCAGCCCTTCATCTTATCCAGTTCCAGGGGGAAGACAGTCTGATGGTATAATGGCAACTACCTTGGCCAGCCCACAAGGGATCAACCTTTGGACATACGCACCTGAAAGGGCCAGTCTTTGTAGTACAAATTAACTGGTAGTTTTTCCCAGTTAATGGCTGTAATAGATGCTCATCCACTATTGAGCAGGCAAATAGGAAAACAGTGAAAGATTTGCTGACTGCTGGTTAGTCGGGGTACACTTCTAGTTAATAAAATAGAACCAAAATTTGTTGCTTTATCTTTATTGAAAAAATGAATGAAAATCAAACTTGAAGACAAGTGAGACCCAGTCGCAGTTATTTTAATAGAAACCTGTAGGACACGTACTGCAAAGTACCCCATGGCATTAATGGAAGAGCCCTCCAAGGCTCCTTCATTTGTAATCTGTCATCAGACTAGAACATTTTGAAAAGGAAATCTTTTTGGAACAGCTTTGAGAGAGAGCCCCTTTAAAGTGCAGTGCCTAAGTTAGCAAATACCTAACCAAATGCTTGTGTATCAGTCATGCCCAGCTGTATGTATGCATTACTTATCCATCTGCAATACATGCTGTCCGCTTTTCCAGAGGATGTCTGGGACAGGGAGTTTGAGGCCAGCGAGAGAGAATCTGACAAAGCAATATTTTTCCCCTAGGTAGTTTCTCCAAATACTAACACACAAGGCCAGATCCTCAGCTGGTATAAATCTGCATAGCTCCACTGACCAAGATGCAGATTCTTCTAGTGCAGTGACTAAGATATCTGCAGTCTGTACTTCGGGTAAGTGCAGGTATTTAGGGAAAGGTGGGGCTGGGGAGAGTACCTGGACAGGTTGCTTGTTTCCTTACCACTCCATCCCTAGCAGCTACATAGCTCCGGCAGGATTGGATTCAAATTACATATACCTTGGCATGGCTGCAGCTGCATAAAATGATACAGTTGTACTAGAAATCCAGCTGGTTGTCAGGCCTCAGGAAATTCACACACCCTGTATTGGGATAGCATTATTCAGCCCTGGAGGAGCAACAGCGCAAAGATCTCGTTACACGTAAGCTTTCTTTATACTGCTTTGAGAGCAAGCTTGAGAATGCAGTTGTTTAAGTACACATGTAGAAAGCTGTAACAAAATTGAGCAATATCCTCGGTATGTTCTGAACAGTACCATTTAAAAATAGGAAAAAAGAACAGAAAATATGGTGGAACCATGATGAGTTGCATATGGCGTAGGAGCAGATGGAGTTGAATTGTTGTGGCTTTTGGGAGTTTCAGATGAGTTTCCCTAGGCTGGGGGAGGAAGTGTAAAACATACTGGTGAAATATGTTCATATCCCTATCTGTGGCTGATCATCACTGGATGACAAACAGCTAATGAAGTTAGTTTCACATGGTAGCAGTTTGTAGTTATTGCCAACAATTAGGATTCAATCCCCATAGCTGGTCCAACCAGGAGGTCCTTACAACTTTATCTGAGTCAATTTTGTGAAACATATCGTTTCAGTAATTTGGAGTCAATTCCCCCTGCCCCTCCTCCCCCAACCCCCCGCCTTCCTCAAAAAAGATGTTCACCTGTTCTGGTCTATTGGGGAAATTCTGATTATTATTGGATCTTCAAAAGATCCTGCGTAAAGTTTACAAACACATCTACAATCTCACTTTCAAAATGATTTGGGCACTTAAGGACTGATATTTTATTGTGTGAGATCAATAGAGCGTAGATCAATCGGATTTAGGCTCCTATGGCTCATCACTTCCAAAGTATTTATGTATCAGATTCTCAATGAAATTTCAACACCTGAAAAGAAGCAAGGCATCTCATTCAGGTTTGAAAATTGGATCTAGCCTGGAAAGGGCATGTCCGCACCATGTCAGCAGTAAGCCACAGCTGGACCACTCCTTGGCTCGCCCTTCCCTCTTGTTCCTGCAATCGTACGCTCTCCGAATGCAGAACCACAGCAGCCATCCTTCTGCTGCTGCTCTTGAGACCTCCGACGCCAGGATGGGTTAGAGGCAGCCCTGGGGCATCTTCACTGGCATAGCTGATTGGCCAGTCGGGGTATCTGAGGCTGGCCACACATCAAAGCTTGGATCTGACAGCCTGTCTCCTAATAAAGTAACAGTTTGCGCGTTTCTTTAAAGACTTCCCTCAGTTTGTACCCTGGGGCACCCTGGGGTTAAAGTCTGGATGATTACTCCAGCAAACTTCCTCACGAAACAAGCAAAACAAATCTGCCAAACTGAGGATCTCGGTTCATATTTTCTGGATGTTTGCTTGGTCATCCTGGATAGCTCATGTAGTCTTTCCTGGGCTGTGTCAAAACCTGTGCATCCATATTAGAAGAGGAACTGTTTTTCCCATGAGACTAACTCCTGCTTCTTTGTCCAGTTACAAGTTCTTCCTAACTGTGCCGCAGGTTTCCTGCAGGACTTTCAGCAAGTTCCTCATCTGAGGCTCACCGTTTTTTTTTTCTTTTTTTTTTAAACATGGGAGGAGGGAGGGGAATGCTCATTCCCTGCACTCATATGCGGGTGAGAGGATGTTTTCGATAATGTACTGCAGAAGAAGATGGTACTTCATCATAGTAGAGAGGCAGCTCCATTCAGTGTAGGACGGTAACGAGTTCCATGTCAGCTAGTAGCAATAGGCCATTTGTGCACACCACAAAATTGGCCTTTAAAGCCGCTTACAGCCCCTTTGCACCGCTTTAATGGTGCAGCTGTTTACACATGTCAGCGGCCTAACGTGCGTTAAATGACTTTGGGACGCAGCAAAATAAAACATCTCCAAGGTGTTTGAATTTGCTACCTTACACCCACGGAGCGAAGCACCAGGCCCTGTGCAGCTCAGGGGCTGTGCAGGCAGCCCGTGTAGGCAGGCTCCACTGAAGGCAAAAAACAAAAGGCGGGCCTGGTCTTTTTCTTTCTCCGCGGAGCCTGCCTGCCTGCCTGAGCTGCATGGGGGCCTGGTGCTTCCCTCCACAGCGGCAATGCCCCCTGGGACTGCCTGGCCTGGTGATGCCTGGGGGGTGCCACTGCTGCTGCAGAGGGAAACATCAGCTTCCCCTACTGCAGCTCAGGGACCACTTCGCCCGCCTGCAGCTCGCCCTCCCCTCCCCACTGCCTAAGGCAGGTTAGGATCAGGCCCTGAAGCTCTGAACCACTTTGGAAAGCCTAAAGAAGTCGGTGCTTCCGTCTGGACATGCCGCTTCGGTGTCTGAAGTATCCAAATCTGCTCCGAATCCAAAGCACAGTCTGAAGCCTCGCATGGCCCTACAAAGTAAGCCCCCATGGTGTATACAAATGTCCATATGCACCAAACACAGGCACAGAACCAAATTCAGCCCTGCACTCAGTACTTGTAGTTGCTAGTGAAGAAGAATTCATCAGGTGAGCAAGTGGTTCTAGTTGTGCGTGACAAACATCTAGTATCTTCATTTGTAAAACTTCTCTGCAGTTCACCTCAAGGGCAGATACTTCTGAGAGCTCAATTACAGACAGATGGTTGCTTGCCAACATTTTGGCAGATGTTAGCAGAGTGTGAGCTCTGTATCCCTGTCAGATTGCAGAAGAACTCACTTGGGCTATAGATGTTCTTGAGTGGCTACTGCACCACATTGACTATGGTCATTTGTTCTTTGCAATTCACTGGAAACCTAATAATTCCTGAAGGTGGTGATAGGTTGGAGAAATGATTCTGCATTTACCTATGCTTAGGAAAATTAATACAGTATTACCCAGAAGTCTTAAAGAGGATCAAGGTCCCATCAGGCCAGATTCTATTCCGCCTGTCAGACCCGTAAGTGGTGCCGCGTAGATGCCTAAGAATGATTCTGTTCCACCCTGGGTGAGTCCAAGAAAACCAGTTAATACAAAAGGTGGGTGGGTCCCTCTTCTCACTCCTTTTTTCTGACTCGGGCTTAAGGGTAAGATGAAGGGCTGTTACAAGAGCAGAGTGTCAGTGAATTTTCAGGGTCTTGAAAAGAGTGGAACAGAATTGCATTTAGGTGCCTAACTCCACTTCGATGCCCAGCTGGTGGAATAGACTCTGGCTCATTGTGCTTAGAGGAGGACACTTGTGTTGTAAGGGAAGGTCCACAGCGCTTTAAAATTTAAGCACACAAGACAAGCCAAAAAATAGCATCATCATCACTGTATTAGCTCAGGGAGTATTGTGGAAGTGGCAAAGACATCCTGGTCACAGATCATGATCCCGCTACACTAGAGTTCTGCCTTCAGCGACTGCTGTCATTTCACAGCAGGCGACTACAATCTTTGCCTTCCTTCCACCACCCTGACTGCCAAGGATGATGTTCAGCTGAAAAGCAGAAGACTGGAAGGGGCCTGTTGGTGTCTAGCATCACTCAGGGACAGATCCTAAACTCCGACGTTGGAAGGGGAATATGAATAAAGTGATTTTAAAACATTCTGTATTATACAATTTATATAGTGTATCTCTAATTGTAGTCTTGTAGGGCCAAGCCTAGAAAGTCAGCTCAGGGCCTCAGCAGCTGGGTTGTGCCCTAGTGGTTCCCTGAGCAGAATACGGGACAACACCGTCACTTCTCCACCCCTGAGGCTGAAGCTGAACATCTGTAGGAGCAATAGCCGGTCCATTAGCACAGTGACCAGTCTGTGCTAATCCCCCTCTTTGCTATGTCTGCAGCTGTCATTGCTGCAAGGGGACCTTATTTACCCTTTCATAATCTGGGAACTTGAAAAGCTTTATTTATTAAAAGTCATTTTGATTCACCTTTTTCAAAATGTAAAAGAAAACTGTCCCCATCCAAGTTCTGGCTTAGGTTATCAATCAGTTCTTGCTAACAACTTCATCCTGTTGCTGTGAAGGGACACAATTAATCATTACATATTATTATTACATGATGAAATTATAATTATGGAGAAGAAACACTGCATTACACTTTCCAATCAATCATCCTAGCATTTTGCACTGAGATGGCACCTTTCAATCAAGGCTGGCAAAGTTCTTAACGAACATCAATTAATCCTCTTCCCTCCTTGCAAAAAGTGCATAAATATTATCATCCTTATTTGATGAAGCTGGGACTTGAGGCAGAAGGAGGGCAAGGAGAAAGTAACAAAAGTGGAGTCATCACAGAGGTAAAAAAACCACTTTGCATCTCATATGTGGCTGATTCACCGTGGTGCAGCTTGCTTTAGTTTTGATTCTTGCATCATCTTTTGTCTTCTTGATTCCTATATCAGTGAGCTTTTAAAATAGGTCTGCACAAAAAAATGGGTTGTCAATTCTGTAAGAGTTATGAAACCTCAAAATGTTTTTTTTGAGTCAACCCAAACTGAATTACTTGGCAAATGAGAAAAATGAAAAAATGATTGAGACACAGACTTTTCTTCTCCCCAAAGTAAGTCATTTAGAAGTCAAGTGTTTGATAAGATATGTTTAAGATCTTTGAAGCACATTTCAAAAGAAATCATGGTTCAAATTGAAAAATATAATCTCTTTTGATTTTGAAAATACCAAAACAAAATATTTTCACTTGATCAGAAACGTTTAGGCTTTTTTTTCTGTGTACAGTTTGGTAAGCCCAACACACACATTCCTGAAATGTTGAAGTGTCTTTGAATTTGCATTTATGGCAACAAAAAAAAAGGGTTCTGGCTGAAAAATATCACATGTATGGATTCAAATCTATACCCTAATGTCCTGATTATCAGTGGCTGTTGGACACCTTTACTCAGTGCCCTAATGTCCTGATTATCAGTGGCTGTTGGACTGGAAATGTCCCCTTGAGAACACTCGCCCAGCTGCTACAGCACTGGTGGAAGGGCTCTTTGCTGGCCCTGCTCCCAATAACTCATGGTAGTAAATGCTTCAGGCGAGTGACTAGCTTCCCCTGCTTATTCTGGCCCACAGATCATTGTGGGAAGCAGTGTCAGAGCAGGCTTGAAGCTACTCACACTGGGAACTAGGCAAGCCCCTCGTTGCCTCCCTATATCTTCTTCTGACCTGCATTATAACCTGTAAGTGCATGGTTGGCACCTTAGGGCACGTTGCCATGAGCATGCACGTGCAGTTTGTGGCACTTCAAAGCCATTTGAGGGGCTGTAAACCACACGTGCCACAGCACGATGATTTTTTTTTTGTTGATACCAGGAGATCCCACTGTCCAAAAAACCCACTGCTAAAAAGTGGCACAGTGCACGTGGCGGTAGTGTGCACTGCCAGAAACTGGCCCCTGCCTCACCAGAGCTGTGCTCTGACTGCTGGCCAGTCTCTGAACGGCTGGCTCAGTGCCGCTGCTGTCCCAAGATCACCCCAGGAAACCATTCTTTCTCTAAGTGAGGAAATAGGCCATTGCATATAAATGCTCATACCTTTCTGAGCCAGTTATTCTCTAAGGTGTCACCCTGTCCTGCCTTCTGCCTGACTTCACACTAACATGGTTAACTACCTAATTAGTGCAAGATGGAGTAAATTAATCCTATGGGTAAGAATGAACCACTCTGTGCAAAGGGACAGCAGAAGATCTGCATGTTTATTTAATCCACATTAAGTGGGTCTTACATGGTATACTGGCCTTGTGCCGTCTCCTTTGCCTGGGAGTAAGCGTCACCTCAGCTCTAAGCAATGTCAAGGAACTTCTCTGGATTAGACAGCAGGATCTGAGTTTGGATCTTAACCATGCAGGATGTTTGTGCTAAGGGTGAGTTCTCAAGGTGACGTTTTATGGTTAGGACAAAGAAGTGCCAAGAGGTCATCCCAATGCACACCCTGCACCAGGGTTCATCTGGGCTGCAGGAAGAGGGAATCGGTTTCTCAGATCCCACGTTGAGGTGGTCAGTCTCTGGGTTGTCCGACTTTGTGCTATTGTGACCTTAGGAAATGAAGAGGAAATGTGGAAAAAACGAGATGATATAAGACAACACCCCAAGTCCTTCTCTAAATAGCAGTCAAACCAGATTAGGCGAGCCAGCTATGAAATTGTGATGTGAAACAGTGCAGTCTTTAATCACTGTTTGATTCCCCTAGGAATAACCAGATGTTCAAGGAAGGTTAATTACTCACATCTATGCTATGAAGTTTAGTTGGACCAGCTCATGTTCTGCCAGCAAAACTGGGAGTGCATCCATAGTGAAAGCTGCTTTAGAGCAGCAGAACCCCTTCTTTCTGCTGTCATAATAATCCTTCCTCTCAAACTAAAAGAAGGTTTCTGCCAATGGTCAGCAGCCAGCAGAAGGCATATGCAGACATGGCCAGACCATCTGTAGCCCCTTAAACAGCTGGTGTTTAAACCACATCACAGTTTGCATCTAGCCGATACAGCTGATGTAGCCATGAAGAGCTGCTGGAAGCCACACAGCTGTGCACACACTAGTGGCTTAAGAAGGGCAACTTATTCAAGGATTTCCTTTTTGGGGCGTGGATTCAGTGGCCTATTTTTGGGCCATGTCTAGGAGACACATCCCTTTGCTTTTACTCCTTTGCTGTCACTTCTGAAGCGAAGTCCGTCTTATGCTCTTTACTAAAAAGCATAGAAATATATAGTCTTTTAAATGCTATCTACCAGTGAGAATTATCTCCTTCATTGTCTAACATGCCTTTCAATTTCTTTCATGGTTATTCTTAGGCAGGCTTTTCTTATAAAAATGTTAGTTGAAGGGTTCACAACAGCATAACCCCAATTGACCTAGAGTACATAGTAGATAAATAATAAATGAGAATAAAGTATCAATGAGTGGTGTCTATATCTGACATCTGTTTTCTTACTGGCCTGCAGCCATACCTCTATGGGTTGTGATCTCATAAGCTAAGTAAGGTCGGGCCAGGTCAGCTCTTGGATGGCTACAGATGCATGGATAATAATGCTAATAGGAGCTGTACATTGGCACAGAGAACGTGTGTCTGTTGTTCATAAGGCACTTTCCCTGTTCAAATGAGGGGAATGATAAGCAGGGCATGAACCTCACAAAGGTTAATCTGCCTGAAATCCTAGAACCTGTTGATAAAGATCACCGTGTGTTCTGCACATGGATTAGTAACAGCTTCTGTCTAGATAATGTTCCTGGAAGTTTGGATCACATACTCCAATACTTTTATGGGGTGAGGAATTGCACGAAGGCGCCACAGTTATTTTCTTGGCAGAACAGCAGCCCAAACACCCAAACAAATGTGGATCTGTGCTATTCCAAAGAAAAAGCAAAGATGCAGCAGGGTGTGGAAGGATTTTAAAAATAAAGAGGATTTTTTTCACCAAGACAAAGAAAACTCAGATACAGACTTAGGGACAATTGATGTCATTGGGAGTGTTGTACACATTCAGGGAAAGGAGTGTATGCAACCTTTACTATGGTTATGCATATGCTCATTAAGTTTCAGAACCCAACAGATCTGAAGGAGAGAGTTCCTGGTTCAGAAATCTGGATTCACTTGTCCAAGTCCTGCACAGGCAGTAGTAATAATATGAAAGCTGTTAAATGTCTTTATTGGTATAAAGGAAAAAATGTTCAGCCATAGGCCCTAAACTGGTACCCACAGATACTCAAAGAAGTATTTTTGACCTCACAGTTGTACACTTGCCCATTTGGGGCTGTCAGATCAGGGACACTGACTCAAAACTGCCTGAGCTTAGTGTACAAAACGTAGATGTGGGTGAAACGATTTTGCAGGCTAAACCTGGAGTCTGGTTCAGTCTGCATTTCAGGGTGCTATCCTGCCATGGTGACTTTATTCCTATATTAGAAATTTGTTTCTTGTATTCTTGGTTCAACTTCCCGCTTCAGTCCACAACATTGATCATAAGGAGAATGCTGATCGAAAGTCCTGGATGCTGCGAAGAGTTCTGAGTTGAGCTTGCTAGTGGAACGGAGCCCAGGAGACCGTGTGAGAAACCCGAAGGAAACATTCCTAGAGGACATAATTGTTGGTTGCGTCTTGGGCTTTGGTTCAGGACTATGTATGTTTCTTAGCTGCTGCTTACAATGTCTTCCTTCCTATCACAGTCTGTGCATACTCTCCCCTATCCCGATGCAATCAAAGGAAAAGCTTTCTTACCCCCTGAATTGAAAGCTTCTCGGGAAAAACTAATTGCTTTGCACAAAATTAGAATTTCCCCGCCAAACTTCTTATTACTCTTCTCAGTCTTTTGACTCGCCATAATGGCTATTTGCCTGCTACGTGTGCTTTCTGCATATTACTTATTTCTGAGGGCTGTTTATAAATGCCTGACATTGCTACGCATATCAAACCTCTTTTGGGGTCATCACCTGGCTACCAGGAGAATAGCGCTAGTCTCATCCAACCAAGCCATTGCTTGGTACCTCTGACTGTCAGGGGGGCATTAAGGATAGAACAAGACCCCTTTGTGCATTTGGGGTTTCAGTATTTCTTTCAGTAGAGTTAGCTGTGGCTGGAGCCCTGCTCACTGTGTGTTTTTGACACCTGCAGATACCATGCTGCATAATGTCTTTTTAATTGGCTTTGGATCTTGCTTTGATGTTATAAATGGAAGCATGTTGGCAGAGCTGTCTCTGGAAGCCCTAGGGCTTCACTACTGTTTTTTTCTTCTGCAGAAAGCTAACAGAATTTCAATATAAGGCTGTGTGTGGGTGGCCAGGTGATGGCCAGGATATGGTACCCAAATACAATGGAGATGGCATCATTAGAAATAACTAGCCCTGTACAAAAGCTGATTTCTCTCTCTGGCTGCAGGGATGTGCATGAGTTTGCCTCACAGTCTAGATTACTATTTTTTCTCCCTCGTTTCTGTTAAATGTGCTCATTGTGCCATGATTCCTCTGTTCAGATGCTGAGTAATCTGAGGCATAGCGGATACGAATTTTCTTTCTCCTTTTTACAGATAAAGAAAACATGACTTGTCCAAGCACACGCAGAAAGCCTGTGGCACAGAATGAACTAGAGGCCAGGAATCCTTCCTCCTCCCTCTGCGGCCCTGACGGCTATCTAGATCACAGAACAGGATGAAAAAGTGCGTGGGCTGTGCTGAGCCGACCCTGAGCCTCTCGCATGTTCTGGGAATGAACTGCCCTCCGGCATGACCCCATCTTTGCTCCCTCTTCTCCAGTGGCTCTGCACTATCTCATGTCACCCAGCTCCATGCCTGTAGCCCCAGATAAAGTCACCCCAACAAATGGCTGTATGCTCCTGATTTCTGAACGCGTTAATGGGCTTACTGACCCATTTCAGTAGGAGGTCTTATGTTTATCTTGGGACATCTCCAGCCTGCCGTTGAATTATATCTGCTCATACCCCAGGGAACTGTGGGGACCCCCAATCTCCCTTTCCAGGATCTGGTGAATCCTAACTCTCTACGTTGTGTACTCTGAAGAGACATGAAGTCTTTCCGTGTCCCTGGAAATAGCATAAACATTGCATGCTCAGTATTACCAACTAACCTCAGATGTTCAAAACCTATGAGTAAGACCTCCAAAATCATATAAACAAATCAGATATAAATAAAAACATTAGGGTTCTTTTTATCTGCCTTTTCATTTTTGAGCTCTTGGATACGCTTGGGGTTATGATTTCCAGCTTTTTTTATGTAACAGTTAACAACTAACTAACAAGCTAAGGCAATGAAAGTTGGAACATTTACATGATCACATGCAGGAGTTCCCAATGCATTGCCCGCAGGTGCCGTGGTGTCCGCCGAGGTTTATTCAGGTGCTCGTGTGCATTTTCACAATCCGTAAAAATCATTATTCCAACAAAAAATGCTGTCATAGTAGCGCCCGCTGCTTTTTCTTTTAAATTTGAATGTGCCCTTGGGCACATAAATGTTGGGAACACCTGATCATATGAATCCAGACACTGGGGATTAAAGAGAAGCACCAGATACCATGAGACTCAGGATATAATCACAAGGGTGTGCAATACTGCATGTTAACAGCTCCTGGAGTTGAGCAGGCATTGGTTTGTTGGCATTATATATATACTTGGATGCACTGAACCCAAGAGGCATGGCAGCCAGAGAGGGTCAAGGGCTGAATATAGTTAGAGAAGGGGACTCATAAGAAGGAGTCCAGTCTTTGAAAAAGGCCAATTAGTCTAAATGACACTTTAGGCAAAATGACAGACCGTGAGCAATTGCTGAGGAGACAGGCCACTAATGGGGGCTTTCACTTCATGTCTGTTGGCTTAAAAACTGACAGAAATCTTATTTTCAGACAAGCTGCTTCTTGCTTTTTTCCCAGCAGTGTCTTAAGGGGAAATAGCCGTTCCTATTTGGTGAGCTCTCTCAAATGCAAGAATGTGCCTGCCTGGAGGGGACTGGTAATGTAGGACAGGGCCTTTCACCTCTAGGTCAGCACTGGTTCAAACCCAGCATCAAGAAATCAAAGGAGGGAGAACGGTCAGATTTCTTTCAAGGGGTGCACTCAGAAATTCTCTCTTCCGGGCTCGAATCCAGGCCCTGCCAGTTTTGTAAAACCCCTCCTCCTTCTCTAAAAGTCCTTGTCATCCTGTCGGGGACCTTTCCTGCGGAGTTCCCTAGAGCTCCATCTTTGCGCCTCTCCTCTCTAATGTGTGCATGAGGCCCCTGGACACGGCTGTGCAGATCTGGAGTGAAGTGCCATCAGTATGCTGACTTCCAGGCCTACCTGTCCTTCCCTCCTGCCCTGGTCCCACCGTCTCAGTTCTTTCCCAGTGTCTGGCTACAGTTGGTGACTGGATATAAGTGAACCGATTGAAACCTGAATCTGAAAAAGACAGAGGTGATGGTGGGTAGACCATGCAACTTGGGGACAACTGGAACACCTCTCTCTGATGGGGTCAGCCTCCCCTTGTCACTCAGGTCTGCAGCCTTGGAGTATTCCTGGATCCTCTGCTGCACCTGGATCTTCAGTTGGAGGCGGTGGCTAGGAGCCCCTTTCACCAACTCCATCTGGTGAGGAGGCTGCAATCCTTCTTTTAGACTGGTCTGGCTCCTATCATCCATGTCTTTGTAACCTCAAGGCTAGACTACTGCAGTGCGTTCTACATGGAGCTGTCCTTGAAGACCACCCAGATGTTGCAGCTGGTGCAGAACCTGACGGGTCACCTTCTGGTGTGTCACCTTCCGACATAACTCCGGAGTCTGCGCTGGTTGCCAATAGCTTCCTGGATTCTAGTCACAGTCCCAGTTTTGACCTATAAGACCCTAAATGATCTGGACCTGAAGTTTTAACACGAGTGCTCAGACACCAAGTACACCAAAGGCATAACTATGTTTTAAAGTGTTGGTAAACAGAAATCTCATTATTTAGCAAAGGCAAGAACAGTGAGAGGTCAGATCAGTGTTTTCTGTTGTATGCCACAGTACTAAAAATCTCCCACTCTTTCCAGGAGTAGTAAAGCATAATTTCTTCTTAAATATATCTTAACTATCGATGCAACACATCTGGTAGACATAATCTTGGTTTAGATTAAAAGGAAGGATTAAAATAAGATTCAGGATATTTTTAAAGTACCTACTGTATTTAGTGTGCAGAACACTAAAAGGATTAAAGTAGGAGTGTGCTATAGAGGTCCAGAGTTGTCAGCTCACTATTTACTTTAATATAAGGTACTAATAATTAATCCTTTACAGAATGTGCGTGTATGTGTGCATGCATGTGCATATGTGTGTGTGTGTGTGTGTGTGTATGATGTGGTCTACCTTGCCTAAAACAGTATGCTCATATGTTTAAGTACAAAATCCCTATAAGTCTGATCCTTCCTTACTTTGCATCTAGTGCAGTTACTTATATTCCATTTACATGGCTCATTTTCACAGGGAATGTGAAGGCTGCTGAGGTTAGGTGACCAAGGCCCATACCTTCAGAGGTATCTGGCAATTGATAGCTTTCAGATGATAGTGTAAAATGCTATTATTCTGATCAGGTAGAAGCTTACCCACTTTGCACTTGTGCACATGACTACACTAGGTGCAATGCCTGTGCTGTGGGAATCATCCTCTAACCAAATGAAGGATCTATAGAAGCTCTTTATACAGCTTTTACCTAAAGAAAAAAGACCAGAGCCTGTGTGAGAGCCTTTTCTCTTGCCTGAGTGAACAGTGCAATTGAACAAAAATTGTATTTACAAAACAATGGGGAAAAAACAAATATTTTGCAGAGAATAATTAATTTGATACATGCAAATGGCCATTTGTCATGCACTTATTGGTTGCTTGAAATTATGTGCCAAATGTTTTCTGCAAATGAGTCCTGATTTAACAGAGCATTTAGCTACCTAGTACTTCAGCTGAAGCATGTACTTAAGTTCCCATTGACTTCAGTAGGATATAAATATGTGTTTTAATTGCTTTCCTTGAGAAAACTGGAATACATTTGGTGGCTTCCTAAAAATAAAGCAGGTTATTTAAAAAATAGAACTCTGCTGCCTTGCTGGTTTTTATGTTAAAGGTTTTCTTTCCCAGGAAAGAAGAGTTAGCTATTGTCATGACCATTAATGCAAATATTTTGCTAGACCAAGAAACTGGTAAAAATGTTCCTCTGGAAATGTGAAAGCAAACTGCCCATTGGTATGTGAGGAGATTCTAGTGTCATTACTGAAAATGTGGGAGCAGAATAGTGCTTGACTTCTAATTGCCTATCTACACTTTGCCTTTTCTCACTCCAGAAATTCCAGCTCGGAATTGATTTTTGCATGAGTGACTTGCACGATTCCAACAGGACTGAATTTGCAGTCCTGCTAATATAATTAACGACTGTTAAGAGAGTGTGCGTACTGAGCAGCATTAATAGGGAAATCTAATAATGTTTCCTATTGGAATTTTCTTCCTGTTAAATTGCCAGCAGAGAGCTTTAGTGTACATTTTCTGTAGACAGCATTGTTTAATGGAAACATTACACAAATTAGTATTAGGCCTTTGGTGAAATGGGATCTTTAATTTAATTTGATTTTACTGCCAGGACACAGGGCGATTGCTGTGTTGGCCTCACCAGCATGCAACCACTCAGAATTAGGCTTTGCTATGATCAACACAATAATGACTCTTCTAAAGCTCCAGCCGATTGAGAACTGTGTACCTTAGTTATTATTTGAGCAGTAAATGGCATTAATAAAGTCCTTACGGAGCAATAACAAATCAGGATGGCCTCATAAAAAGACCTTAATCCCATGGCTGTTCGGGTTCTTTCATTTTTTTTTTTTTAGATGGATAATAAAAAAGAAAATAGAAAGCTTGTGCCTTTATTTTTGTTGCGCCTTGAGAACGATGCTAACAGAGGTGCATATGATTGTAAAAGTTTAATTTGTTCAATGTGCAACAGTGCCTGCCCTGATGCAGATTCTCTTAAGCGATCTTTTGTATTAACTTGTTAGGTGCTTTAGAAATGTGATTAAATGGGTCCAAGCCATTATTTAGACAAGTCATGACTTTCCACGTCAAAGCCCAAGGAAAAGCCAAAGTTCAGAAAAGAACACTATGTGTTTCAGGTTTCTGCTCTTGGAAGAGTGGAGGAAAGGTGGCCCACTACTTCTGCCAATGTCCTGAGATCTAGGAAGACAGCCCGTAGTCACTTGTAGGGGCTTGGGGTAGTCACGTAGAAGTGGAGTGCTTTGTATACACAGGCACACACAAACAGTCCCCAAACTGAGCAGAATATACTAGGTGTACACAAGTAAGGGGTATGGATGCAGCCTCTGTCGTCCTCCAAGAGAGTTCTTACTAAAGGAGCAGGTTCTCTACTGCTTTAGTCTCTTTTGTTGCAGGAAGTGGAAGGTCTGATTATGATGGCAAATTTAGTAAATTTTCTATTTAATGAATTCACTATAAGAAGCCTGCAACTACTGCAGAGTATCAATACTTACATATAAAAAGTCCAGTATTTTCTTCAGGCTGCTATTTTAATTCTACCCAGAAGGAAGCTGTTAGGCCAGAGGTTCTCAAATTTTTCACTGTACGGATAAAACCACTTTCTTCACTAGGAATAAGTCACTAGGAAATGATTAAAACAAAAGAATTGTTGTCTAAGCCACAATTTTGCACATGAATCTGATTGCATGAACGAGACTATATCACTTCTATAATGCTATCACTATGCATAGTACTTCGCAGGCATATATAGGGTCAGAGTCCCTTCCATGTGAAGCTTACAGTCCAAACCGGGTCAGTAATAGCCCAAGAACAGTAACTAATGAATACTTGTCTCTATAACTATACTTCCCTTAATTGTGGCTCTCTTAGAGCACAAACTCATGAGCAATTGGCTAACAACATACCCAGTCCTAGTTCATGTCAAAATTCTGCTTGAGCCAGGACAGCCTGAATTGATTTTTGACTTATAAAATACATTAATTGAAGCTTCATATATGCCGCTTGCCCAGAAATACCTCCGTAAGGCTAAGTACAGACAGTCAAAAAGCCCAAGGCTGAATTGATTCAATCTTCGCAGGTTAGTCTAAGCTGTGTAGATTGAACCAATAAGCAAGTGAACAGACATTCAACATGTGATTCTGGAAATGCAGCCACATACCTGCAGTGGCCCAGGCCAGAAGCTGGGGGACACTAGAGCACACCTCCTTGCTTTGCTGGAGCAGACAGCTTGGGCCAAGGCTTGCCTCCTACCCTGTGAGGGGGGATTTGCAGAGGAGGTGCAATGCATCCTGGGAAGCTGGAGGACTTTGAGTTAACTTGAATCTGAAAGGGATCGGGGACAGAATTTCAATAAACCAATTTAGCTTAAATTCATTAAGTCTGATACTACATCCATCCAGGTTTATCTTAAACTGGTTTTGCCATTTTGAAAAAAGGTTTATATGCACTGAACTTCTGTTGTGCTACAGATTGGAACTGGTTTCCAATCACTTATACCAGTTTATGTGTAATTTATGTCCCTAACCTAGAAGTTAAAGGGGCTGAAATTCCAAGGAGAACCATTCCTTCTTGGAAAGGCTCTTAATTGGGGTGGAGGGCTTCCTCCAAGCACTGATCCACTCCTGAAACTTGATGTGTGAAGGAAAAGCTGCCGCTGAGTGCAGGAGTGGGATTAGAGGTGGGTGACCAGGGCACTGATCCTGGATGCGGACTTAGAGGAAAAATGGCTGGTGCTGTTGCTGCTGGCTCGGCCGCTGCTGGGTAGAGAAACTGCTTGTTGTGTCTCTGGCTATGTATGTATATCTTGGTGTAGGAGCAGGTACGCATTTCCCAGCTCAGTGAGTTTTGTGTGCTGCATGGCAGTAGCCCAGTGCCCAGGCAGGAATGATGCCCCTGTATGTAATGTATGTGTACTGCTATGTGTGTAGAGCCAGTTAAATGAGGCCAGACACACACTGCTGAACTCACTATTCTCTTTAACAGCAGGGGCATAAGATGTGCGTTGCTTCCCTCTGTAACAGATATTATTGAAAAATTAATTCCTCCCCCACTTCCCTTTCCCCTTCCCCTCCCTCCCTGCTCCCCCCCAATTGTGAGATTACAGAAATCTTTTTTATCTCAAATTGGGAAGAAATCCCCACATGATGATTTTTTTTTTAATGATGCTTCGGCCACCTAG
>NW_017728928.1:18019688-18117473 GCF_001723895.1 Crocodylus porosus
TCGCTTTATACCTCCCCTCCCTCCCTGCTCCCCCCCAATTGTGAGATTACAGAAATCTTTTTTATCTCAAATTGGGAAGAAATCCCCACATGATGATTTTTTTTTTAATGATGCTTTCAGATCCTTTGGACTGTTTCATTTTGATTTTGTCCCCTTTTTATTGTTAATTTTCTAAAACTACAAGTATCACGTGAACTCCTGAACCCACTGTTTGGAAATAAAAAGATTGAACATTTCATTAACAAATGCTGAAATGAGGTATTTTGAAATAGTTATATTTTCCTTCTAATTTTTTTTTAAAAAGAGGAATTTAAAACTGATAATTAAAAAACAAAAACCAATGAAAAATGGAAAACCGTGTCAGTCAACTCTGCTCAGTAGGCATCCCAACCACTGGATGCTCATAACCTCCCAAAGAAAGAAAACGAAACAGTGGCTTTGGGTACAGCGATGGTGCAAAGCCTGACGTGAACACCATGGAAATACAAGGACTGTCATTCATTGTGAAATATACATAATACGAGGCTCTTGCCAGTAACATTATTAATACGTTGCCATTACTTTTAGCAGATTTTATTTACAGAATTCAAAACATTCAAAAAGAGGGTTAGCATCACCCCCATTTTAAAAATGGGAAAACTTAAGGCAGAAAGAATTGAAGCCACTTGCTCACAATCTCACTTAGCGGCCAAATCAGGGCTAGAAACCCCACGCTTCTCACCCTGAGTCCAGTGCCCTGGCTACTGGTCCTGGCTGTGTCGGTATGAAATAGGATTGCTGAGACGCTAATATTTTGCCTGGGACGGGGTGAGGTCAGGGAACGGGTCTGGTCCCTGTCAGCCATACAAAAGCTTGCTTTCTAGCGAGAGGCCCACATGCCCTCCCTCGATTCCATTTCATGCAATGATTTATGTGACTGCTTGAAGGCTGCACCACAGAAAGTACAGGCAGGCAGATTGACAGTAATAGTAGTTCAGTAATATCCTTCCATTTTCTCGATGCAGTAATTGATGTTAGCAGTTTAATGACTGCACTGAGTTTGTTCCAAAGCTCTCAGCACTAACCACATGGAGACAATCGATGAGGAATTAGGTTTGCTGTGAGTTCTCCACAGACTGGGTAAGTGCAAGAAAAAGAGCAGCCTTTGCTTATGACGGTTTCGTAGCTATTACGTCACCACCTGCAACAAGTGCAATCACCCTGAAACTTCCTGGGTCTTAAGACCAATCAATCTCTGGAGAAAGCCCTGTATAAAGTCACTTTATATAGGGTTCTATTGTATGATTTCCCCAGCCCAAGTCTGAGCACTTTCAGAGAGATCTGCTGGACTGAGCTGTGTGCTCAGAGCGAGGCACTAATCCCACCTTTTGCCACTGACCTGTTTTTGTGGCTTTGATGGCATCACTTTACCTCTCTGTCACTTTGATTTTTCACTTACCCCAGTGCAACCAATTAGTTTCAGCCAGGTCTGATATTGCACATCAAAGCCATTTCACACCGCACTGGAAACACACAGGCAAATTAGCAAAGCAAAAACACCAGGCTCTGTGTGTTTCCAGATACGTCCACAAGATAAACATGATATTAAAAAGAGCCATAGGTCATTAAGTGTTTTGATTGGGTAAATTTGTATCTAAGTCAGTTTATCATTGGGGCAGTATCTTGCCTGGGAAAAACTGGGGGGGGAAGGGGGGCGAGGAATTGATCACATGCATTAAAACTCTGATGAAAGACTACATCATAGTGTGTACGTGATCTGCTTGTGCCAGCTGTGTGTGCACGTGTGTGATCATAAAACTCACTAAGATTGGAACGTGTGCCAAACTGAGCTCTACTGTGGTCAATATGGAAATACGACAACACTAATTAACAGAAATCCTACCTAGACTGAGCAGACACAATGGGGCAAATTTTGTTGCTGTGTAACTCCAGGGTCTTTTTACCTGTAAATTCTCCATGGCAGATTCTTTCATAACTGTTTCTTGTATTGATCACAGCACTGTGCCAAGCTCGATTGTATATATCAATTGGGCGTGTATCAAAAGATAGTGTGGCAACACTTACAGTTTGGACCTGGTGAAAATCTGGGCTGGTGAGATTAAGAAAAACAGGCAAAACATATATAATATTTTGCTAAATTTTATCTGTAAAATAATCCTGATCCTTCCTTACCCTTGTCAGATGTGGATTGACCATAAGGTTATTTTCCTTAGGGAGCAGGAGTACAACTAGGGGTGGTGAGCTGAGGCAATTAGGACCAATTAAGGGGCCAATTTAGAAGGGATGTTAGGATGGTGACAGACCGGCAGCAGCAGTCAGGCAGGGTGAAAAATGGCAATTTCTGCCTGTCAAGGACCATAGTTAGGTGACTGTGATATGAACATGAGCTTTGGATTAGTGATGGTCTATCTGGTTTAATCAAATAAAGAACCAATCCGAACCCTTGTCCAAAACTCAGACTAAACATGTTAGAGACCTGGAAATGCTTGGCCAGCCTGTTTAATCCATTACAGTCCTCTTCTTCCCTTCCACATGTTTCTCCAGGATCAGAAGCCCAAGTCTCCTGGTTGATGCTGCTGCTTTCATTTTTTCTCAAGCCCGGCTGACAAAGCTAACACCTCTAAGAGAGTCTGTATTTGCAAGACTTCCAGTCTGGCTTAGCAAACCAAAAACATTTGTATAATGCTAAGAGACCTGATCCAAAGCTTGTTTAACTTTGGCACTTGCATGATCCCTACTCCACAGCATCCAAGTACTGCACCATCTTTGGTGTGTTCGTCCTCACACACCTTTTTGAGGTAGGGAAGCACTACTGACCCTGTTTTATAGATGGGGAACTGACACCCCATGAAACGAATGGTCTTGTCCAAAGTTGCATGAGAAGTTTATGACAGAGCACCTTTTTTTTCTATGTCCTGGATTAATCATTTTATTTCCCCCAGCTGCAAATTATTTCAATGTGCTTTGGATTAGGCCTCAGATATTTCTCTGAATTATCTGTTTCTCCCATCACTACTGAAACACTTGCATTTTTTTTTTTCCAAAAGAGCTGAATCTAGTCACTTTTGACTCAAGGCTTTAGAGGAAACAGAAAGGTACTTGCCTCATGGTTTATTCATTGATGCCACTATCTCTTGTTAATTTACTTACATTATTTACAGAATTCTAAAGTATTTTAGTGTCTCAGGCAGCATCTCTCAGTTTTATTAAATGCTAATTTTCAAACTATCACAGGCTAACATCTTTTCTGTGCCTCTGGGTAGACAAATGGTCATCCCCATTCTTAATTTATTTTTAATGATTCTATATATAAATGCAATAAAGCTTGCTTGAGTGGCAGATTTCAGCCAACCCAGTTCTTCATTTGGTTAAATTTGATGAAGGTCCATTGTGGTTAGGCTACTGGAACAACACATTACACTTTTTTGATCTACTCAAATTACTAAGGATGACTGAACCTGGTTGCCTTGGGTTTTTGCCTCGAACGCAGTCCAGATAGAAAGTTCCAGGAACTTTTTCAAAGACATTAAATTTTGTTCTCACTTCTTTGCTTCTCTGCACTTCCTTGTGCAAGTGAGACAGGAAGCCAGAAACAATAGAAGGCACATAAAAATCCTGCATTTGTGAGCTTTTTAGCCCAGGTTGCAAAAAAAATGGCCTAATCTGAGTTGTCATTCATGTTGTGGGTATAAATGATGGTCCAGTGTCTCCTTTGATGTGAGTCAAAGCCTGGGACAACCAGACCTGGGATAAACCCAACATTTGCATTAACCCTCTGAAAGTCCGCAAGGAAAACAGTGGGTTAAAGACCAAACAGGGGATTAAACGGAGGCTTTTTGCAAATCACCCCCCATTTCTAGCACAGGTTGCATGTCTATGATAGGGTTAACTGTCAGCCCATGTGCTGATGGGCCAATATCTGCTGTTGGCTTTGAAGCATTTAAGTCATCTAACTCTTCCCAAAGCTGGTGTAAATGAATATGATACTTAAATAACCAATGGCAGCCAAAGGCCTGTCTACATTAGGGCTCTCCACATCACTATCACTGGTAGCATTAGGCTGATGCTAGCAATGGTGGCAAAAGCATCTTGATATTTGTGTTGTAGTAGTGATGAGAAAACTGAGGGCACTGACAGACATGCAGGCTCCCTGCTGTAACTCATGGCTCTTTCCAGGAAGCACCATGAGTTACAACATCTCCCCATATGCAACAGATGTTCGCTGTTGGGTCTGGGGGGGTTGGGGGATGGAGCGGTGGTTTGTAGTGGCTGCTTGTCTGCAGCAGCTCTCTCCTAGCCCTGTCCCTCTCCCTTCCCAGCTCTGGTGCTGCCTTTAGAATGGGAGGGAGGGCTCTCCATGTGGGGTTTGCCCAGCCTGCATTGAAGGCCTGTATTGGCGCCCCCCCCACCAATGGAGGGCTCCAATCCACCCCTACCCCAGCGCAGGCTGGGCAAACCCCAGACAGAGGTCCCTCCCCTGTCCCCTCCCTCCCCCCGACCCCATTCTGAATGCAGCACCGGGGGCGAGGCTGGGCTGGTTTAGGCCAACCCTGCTCCTGGTGCACACTGATAGACACTAATGAAAGTGTTTTGCTTTGCAAGGGTGTAGGTTGTAGCCATGCTGGTCTAAGGACATAGGCAGACAAGGTTCTTTGGGTGAATCTGATATCTTTTAAAAGGTATCAGATCCACCCAAAGAACCCTGTCTGCTTTTGCTTTGAAGTACCTTCATCTGAACCCTTATGTGATTGGGCATTTTTAAAGTGCTTTAGGGGCCCGAAACAACAAACCGTCATTTCTGCCCATGCCCTTAGTGAAAGTTTGGGGCCTACTGTACTAGTTGCTGGGGACACTCCTAACATTTGTGGCTTTTCTTTTGAGCAGACAAGGCCCTAGGTGGGGCACTGTTATCACTGATTTCAGTGCAGAAGTGTAACAGGGCAGCTCTGTGTCCTGGGCAGCTGCAGCACACAGGGCAGCGCCAGCTGCTGCAGTGCTGCTGCTGATAGTGCCTCCTGCTCCCCCAAAGGCAGCACCCAGGACTGCTGCCCTCTCCTCAGCTATGCTACTGTTTCAATATAGCAAACTTGTTTAGGTGAAACCCAATGCCATGGAGCCACAACCTAACCTACTGCGATTTCCTTTGCAAACAAAGTCTGCGTTCTGGCAGCTGGTTATAAGGCACTATATAGAGATCATTTCCCATCTGCTCCTGCTGAGCTCTGCATTATGGAATGTGACACCTCTGCTTAGACTGCTCTATATCCAGGAATACTTGTTTTTAGGGCAGAGCTTTCCCTCTGCTGGGTGGAAATCTGTGGTTTATTAGATTGCAGCACACCTCATCACAGGCTTATCTCTATTAAAGCCCTGTGGGGAAATTCATCTGCCAGGTATTGCCACTGGGCAGTGGATCTGCCCAGTGAATTTGTTTTATAGAATGTTTCTCCTGTTTAATGTTACAGGCTGCAGGCAGGGACATCAGCCGTCTCGCTGGGCTCCATTTGAGATGGACTGAGATTGGGTATATACAGTTACTTAATTTCCAACTTAATTTAAAAAACGGAGAAGCCAAAACTCTGCTTAACAAAAGGGATGCACTGTTTACAGCACTGTTGATCAAAAGATATTGGCAGACTCATAGATTTCATTTGATTTTGTGGCTGCTGTGACAAGCAAGCAAGGGTATCAAGTTTATCTTCTCATTATAAACACATGGCCTCAGTCATTATTTTCCAATGCCTGGAGTTTCATCAGGGTGAGTGGATTTTCCACTGAGTGCATCTTGCATGGCATGTGGCATGTATTATCCACATTAATCACCTCCTCGCTTAATTAAGTACATGGTTTTGCTGGGGTCTTGTCTGCATGGAGGATTTCAGTCAGTGCTGTAGCTGTCCTTCTAGCATAGCAAGGGTGTAATTTGCCATTGTAATCACGTCTCTTGATGAGTTCCTCTGGGGTCTGAATCCTGAAGCTGTGGATCTTAAAATATACTGATCCTACTGCTTGAGCTACATTAACATATCTGTAAGCTCAGATGCAGTAGCCGACTTTTACAGCTCTATGACATTCCCGCTACTAGAGGGAGACATAAAGCTGCAAGTGTGGGGTATTCATGTAAACTACAGAAGCCCAAATTATGGCAGCTACATGACAAATTTTCACAGAGTCAGAGTCACTGGCAGCCAGTCAATGGCAGTTGTAACCAGAGCAAATACCTGGGATAGACCCAGCCTCAGTCTTTAAGGCATATATTCTTCCTCCAGCAACAGAGTGCATTAGTCTTCTCTTGGGTGTAGGTTGTAGCTGTGTTGGTCTAAGGACATAGGCAGACAAGTTTCTTTGGGTAAATCCAATATCTTTTATTAGACCAACTCAAATAGTTGGAAAAATTCTTCTTAGCAAGCTTTTGGGCACAAACACCTTTCTTAGTCTTTTCTTGGGACATTTTAGGCCAGTGAGGGCCAACCTTTTCAGCAGGCATGCCAAAAATTAGCTCTGTTTCCCTGAGTGCCGCTGATCCCCTTCCCCTACCTGATCTGCTGCTCTTTCTGCTCTCTGTCATATCTGCTGCTATGCTGCTTATCCCCGCTCTGATTTGCCATGTACCGCATGCAGAAGCTGCTCATGCCACTAGTGGCACACATGCCACAGGTCAGTCACACATGTTTTATACAAAGGTCATAAGGTTTATCTGAGCCTAGCAGCCCACTGGGCAAACATGGTTAAGCACAGTAGTTTCCTTAGCTGGCAACAGAAATGGGAGGGATGATCAGTATTACACCCATCCTACTGCTGCCTCTACACGTAGGTGCCCTTTGCAGCTGGGCTGACTGGATGGAGCTTCAGCTTGAATCTGAAATGAGGTTTCAAGTTTATGCCTGCTGGAGTTGCATAGATTTCCTAGACATTAGAGGCTGGAAGGGACCTCGAGAGATCATCAGGTTCAGCCCCCCCACCATAAGCGAGAAGTCAGCTGGGATCAAGTGGGCTCAACAAGAAATATATCCACTTGTTATACCAGGACTTCTCTGCCACCATCCTCCAGGCATTACTTTGGGGTCTGTGTAAAACTAGTGAGTCTAAGTTTGCACTTCTGCTTCATTTTATGTCCCAAAGCTGAGCTTGTGCATGAAATGGCCACTTTCCTTTGAAGGTTATGAAAGTTTCAGATTTCTTTTCCTCTTCTGGTACAGAAATGCATTGTGGCTGGAATGAATTTTGTGAGGCTACAGAATGTGAAGATGATAGGGAAATGGGAAACCTAGTTCTACATGAAGTCACATCTGGGCAGGAAGCAGAAGGTGATGCAAAGCTACCTTCTGAACTAACATACTGTAGCTGGAAACTGATCTTAGCTTTACTGTCATCAAGAGCTGAAAGGTTTCCTGCTTGTGCTATAGGGTAATGGTGATGCCGTTTTAGAAGTACCTGCAGAACAGCACTGCACAAGTTCAACATAACATCTTTGCCTTGAGCACCATTTTCATAAATGCAAAGCTAAATCTAATTCAGCACTTCGAAACTGAGTGCCGTGGTCCTTCCAAGAGTGACACCTGTGCTTAATTTTAAGCAGGCGAGTAGTTCCATTAACTTCAATGTGCTTAAAGTTCAGCCATGTGTAAAGTCTGTGCAGTGAAAAACACCAAGCGCTTTCTTTTTTTCAAGCTTGCAAACCACACACTTACATGGTGTTAGGTTGCTCAAAAATTCTTTGCATGTGCACTGTAGCTAGAAGGAATATTAGCATATAAAGCTGTCATTCTTGCAAGGAAAAACTCCTATACAATTGTAAGTTTTTTCCCTTCCCTTAAACAATAAATTGGTGCATTAACAAATGCAAGCACCAAGAATCTGAGCAACGGTACCTTTCAGAAATGTAATGGTTTATATTTAAGGGGGAATGGCTATGTGTGTAAGTCTACACAGCAGTTACTGCAGCTTGTTCAACTGAGGTCTAGCTAGCTACATACACTTCAACTGTCTGGCTAAGTAGCAGCACAGCACCCAGTATGGCTCAACCGCCTTGAGTATTTACCCAGCTTGGGCAGTTTTTGTAGCCCCCACTGAGCTCAGTGCTTCTGAAACTACAATGGTAGCTGTACTCCAGGTAACTATTTAGAGCTAGCTCAGGTATAGCTAGCTGAGCTGCAGTAACTGAAATGTAGCTAAATCTTGAGAAGTCTCAACATTTTCCAGCCCAAAAGGATGCTGTGGTATTAACAATAACTGTGTCAGATGACCTTTCCCAGGTGGACTGTAATCTGGAAGCTGTTGTTTTCTGTTCTAGGGGTGCTTTAAAGCTCAAAGCGGATTGTTCTGAATCCGTGCACTGGGTGAAAATCTCAGGTGATGGAAATTAGCCTAGATCCATGTAAAACTAGGATGAGGGTCTGGTCCTTTATATTCAGCAGAAGGGTTTCTTTAGAAACCTGAACTGGGAAGAGCATGGACACCAGTGGCTAATAAGAATCAAACTATTCCACAAATCACTTGGCAGTATCAGCTAAATGTTGCTAGGGGCATCAAGATTTGATCTAATTACCAATATAAAAATCTTTAAATGTGCTCTAACTACTATCCCAGCCTGTCCAAATTTTTGTCAGCTCTTCAAACAACCACTTTAGCATCTAAGCCACTCAGGCCTCCTTTGAGTGGTATGACCTCTATGAATGTATTGGCAAGACCCCTATCTTTCTGAGACACCTTCTGCAGTGCAGCTTATATGGAACTGAGCTAACTACTATATAAATTGCCTATTGTTGTTCTCTTTCCCCTAAGCTCGGTTTAATTTTCTTTGCTTAGATTGTGAGCAAAGTGTCCTTCTTGAAGGTCTATTGAATGCTTACCTTGTATTGTTTTTCACCATAAATAAAATAATAAATAAAAATAATAGATACATCCTTGTTCATAAATAATCTGATTCATTCACTGATGTCACAAACTTTTATTTGTGACATCACAGTTAATCACCATGGAAGTGATTGGGAAGCCGTGTGCAATTACTGAATGAATAGAGAAAGAAGGAGCCAATTACAATGTAAAGGGGAAAATTCTCTTTAGATAAGAATATGGAAAAATGAAATGAAAAAAATTGCATGCCAGGCTAAGGGAGTTTTTAAGGTATAGAATCTAATATTTGCTTCTGTGTGGCAGTGGCTCTTTGAGGTGAGATGAATTCCCTTTGCAAGTTAAAGAATATTCAAGGAAACATATTCTAAATAGACTTGTACATCCACATACAATAGCAAAAGATTGCTTTTTTAGCTGACTATAATTAGAAACCCATGTACCTGGAGATAAAGATAAAAAAAATCTTTTAAGGACTAGCCTGGAATGCTTGCATATCTCAGAAGGCTGTTTTAAGCAACAACCACAAGAAAGCTAATGTATTCCAAGTTTAGATCCACTGTCTGATCATTTCCAATGCACTTGCTATATTTTATTATATTTCCAAGATGTAATTTACTTTAGTGAAATTGTCATTTTTATTTTTAAATAACTAGCGACCACCAACCTAAAGACAACTCTCCATAAAATGACCTTGAAGATCACACACCATTGCTGATGTCCTGTTTAAATTGCAGAAGAATGTGGGGCTGCATAATAAGATGTTGATTGTCAGGCTAATCAAGCTACAGTGAAGCAAGGAAGTTATTGGAGAATTTCATTTGACTGCCATGCCATCTTTGCTTAGATTATGCAAAATGTTTTTCTTCTTTCTTTTGATAATTCTTGTTTCATCTGCAATCTGTCCTGGACTCGACAAGCTTCCTGGAAATAAATTTAGGTTCAGCCAGTAAAGTTACAGTATTGTTCAGAAGAAACAAGCTTGAGGTGAGAGGAGAGGGAAGTAAGTAAGTGAAAGCTATTCATTTTACATTCTGAGCATGGCAATAAAGATTTCTGGTAAGTTTGATACCATGGGTTATTGTCCCTTTGTGTTTATGACAGTAATAGATTAGCTGGTATTGATTTTTATATGAGATAAAATGCTAGAATATTTGGTCAATCAAGAGTAGAAGCTGTTTCTTTGTATCACTAGATGACCCTTCTGACCTTGGAGGGTTTTTTTTTTTTTAAGTCTGCCTCAATCCTCAAACTCCAGATCTGAAGCTGTGCACAGAGTTGGTTCAGAACGAGATACAGCATAGGGCTGGTTGTTCAACCCAGTGTTTCTTCAAGGCATAGGCAACTGGCAGGGGGTGCATGGGGGTGCACGTGCCCCCCCAATGAGGCCGGTGCCACCCGATGGCTGACACTGATGCTGTCAGTAGGGCTAGTGCTTTGCCTGACAGGGTCAGCGGCTTCTGCAAGTGCCCCCCCAGATTAGGGAGGCACCAGTCACTCATGCCTCAAGGCATCTAGCAGAAGTCCCCCAGTACCTCAGCCTGCTGAACACATCTCGCAGAGCTGGTCAAAATCTGTCGCATTTCCAAAATTCCAAAATTTCCATGTTTTTTGTGCTGATTCTTGGTCTGAGTAGCTGATTTTTTTTTTTCAAAAATACAAATAGAAACATGTTTCCAATTTTTTTTTTATAGCTGTTCTGAATGTTTTGACCTGTTTTACTCAATCATTTTAATTACCCACTACCTTCTTGTAGAGTTTGGCCACAGAATGTATGTACCTTATTACAACCCACTGCTACCACTGCCCCATTGTGCAAGGTGCAGTAACTCTAGAGGATGTGAACCAAGCTGCAGCATGGAGTCACCCAAAACATCCTTCTGCGGAGACGACAGCAGCTCTAGCTGGGAAATCTCAAGGTGATTTGCAACTTTCCACTTTCTGACAGGAGAAAGTCTGATGAGGGAGACTAGGGGAATCATTCCCTCTATCAAATGTTAACTTTCATGTAGCATGGTCCATCTTAAAATGTAATCTGTACTATACAATTCTGCCCATAGTTTTACAGTAGTGCTGCAGTGTGCTACACCCCAATACATCAATCCCATAATACTCTGCCTTTAAATACTGTACTCCCCTGCATTATATTCCTGCTTGCTGTGCTACCCAGGTGCAAAGCAGTATAAACTCCATCCCAATACGCTCTCCTTCCTGTAGTTTACAGCTCGCACTCTTCTGGCAAGGAACAAAAAGATCTGACCTTCCGAAGGGTGAGCCGAGAAGTTACTAAATAACCAAGTTCTGTCTTCCCCAAAAGACTGTAAATTGTGCTGAAACACTGGTTTTATGACATGCCTGATGAGACAATGTTGTAGGCCACCTAATGATTTTTAATTGGGTTTGAACCAGAGGAAATGCTTTACCCTGGAAAACAGTAACTTTCTTTTTCTTGCTACTACACTTCATGTCCCGCTCTTTTAACACCAGGCTACGGGCTAAAGCATTAGCACAATCTGTTCAGGGTGGGTGGGTAGGTGGCATATGCAGGGAAGAGCAAGGTGATGCTATCTCTCATTCTCTCCTCCCTCATCCTCCTAGACATTTAAAAAGCATCGGTCAACCTTAAAAGTTTCATTATCACTTCTTGAGTGCTACTGGAGCTATCAATCCAGGAGCTCCAGAGACCTGAACAGAAATTGTTGCCCCGTTGCGTCAGACACCATGCAACCAATTAATTAATTAATTGAGTCTGCTGGAGTGTTCTAATCAGGATGCTCCGGTGCTGCCATAGTTACAGCTTCCCTGCTGCCATTTTGAAACGTGGGACGCTGAACATGAGGTGCTGCGGGCATTTTAATTTGAATAGCTCTAATTAACAGTCCCCCTCTCACCCCCTCCCCACACACCCTGGAGCACATGTACAGACACCCAGTGAGAGACATTAGGTACAAGACTAGAGGTAGTGAGGGACTTGGGCACAGCGGACATGTTAACTGCTGCCAAACCCTGCAGGTGCCTAAATTCACTGGGTGTCTCCCTTTTTGACCTTATCATTGCCCGGGCACCTAGAGTTCCTGGAGTCACCTAACACCGAGGTTAGGCATCCCAAACTTGAGCCTAGTGGTCAGGAGCTGAACTGAGGTCTTCACTAGGTGGCAAGGTATCTAAAAGTTCGGTGTTGTGATGCTATGCTTTGTGGCTTTAGACCATCTGTCTTGAAGGCAGACCGTACAGTGTAAATTAACAGTGCTTTTACTGAAGCCTAGTGTTGTTTTTGATGATTAGCTAACATTTCAAAAGATGGAAGCACAATGCACAATATGAGAGGCTTTATATTGCCTTTGTATAGAATCATAAGAAAAAAATCATGAAATGATAGACTTCCATAATCCCTCTAAAAGGGCTGTTCTGTCCTATTTCTCTTCCCCTTTTTTATTTTTCCATAATGTGACATCACTATATAAGGGACATTACATAACCTCAGAATATGGAAATAGTGATTTGAGCCAAATTTTATTAAAGACAAATATATTTTCTATGGAAAGTTTGCCTCAGGTTCACTTAACTGTGGCCAGCTTGGTTCTCCCCTAATTCCATTTTTATAGGATGGGTTTCAGAAGACCAATCCTGTGGTCGCCAGCCTTAGAGAAGGAACATGGTCAGTCAATCAGACCTGTGTTTTTTTTCCAGGCAGTAATATGCTGCTCTTGCTTTTTCCACCATAGCCTAATGACCTTAATTATGATCATTAATGTTTACTCTGGTTTAATTGTGAGGTCACGATCCAACCTACATCTAGGAACATGTTTAAACTTGATTTATATCAACTGTTCATGTTGGTGTCATTGAAACTATTCATATGCTTATATTTAAACATATGCATTAGTGTTTTCTGAACCACGTTCTAAATTCTCTAATTTTTAGGAACTTTAGGAAAAAAGGAGGAAGCTTTTGGTTCAATTTTGATTTTTTGACAGCTACATTCTTCCAAGAGGTGAAGGAAGGGATTTTGCATGAAATAAGAACCAAGCTGAACCTTCCCCTTCATACACGCACAAAACCCAAACTTTTCTTTTCTCCAAAATTGAATTTAACTTATTTTTAATCATTATTATTTTCACTTCTCCCCCTAAACTATAATTTGTTTATTGCCATTAGTAGTACACTCTTCTCTCTGAACCACTCCAAAGACATGGGTGCTCTTGACAAACATTTAAACAAGACCTTACTAAATTTACAGAGCCTTCAATTATCCCAAGATCAAATATTCAAGTGATAATATAGATATAAGAAAATTCAGTTCAAACTCTCCTTCAGAATGCCCCTATGCTGCTTTCAGCATCTGGAAGGATTTCAAACAAATCCGTCATCTTGCAGGCAAGGGTGAAAAGATGCCTTGAAACATGTCTTGAAAGGTAACCTTTCAAATATGTCTTAAAAGATAACAAAGTTTAATTCTTACAGAGCAAGGGAAGAACTAAGTTGCAAAGATGAAGGTCCCTACTAGATCAGCAGTCCACCCCTTCTTATACTAATAGATCTCCAGCTCACACATCACAATGGTGGCAATAGCTCACATGATGAGAGGTGGTTTCTTAGATAAGTCCCATGGCTTTTAGTGACTTTTACATCAAATTCTTAACCTTAACACAGCTAGCACACAGCATCTTTTTACGAGCAACTTTTTTAATATGGTCAACATAGGACAGTGGTTCTCAGACTTTTCAGACTCAAGGTACCCTAGGAAGACTCAAGGCACCCCTTCGTAGATGTGGGGCACCCCTCAGAATGTGTCATCTCTTAATTTTTACTCATTTTTGACTACAGGAAACCAATAGAGAAATTATTCTCTTTCAAAAAACTCAGAACACAACAGGTCACAAGGTTTTTAACACTATGAATTTCCATTTGAAATCTCTGGGCTTATCTTGTAAATCATGTAACTAATAGCGCTAACATTGGGCGGCACCCTGAGGCGCACTTTAAAATATCTCAAGGCACCCCACGGGAGCCCAGGCACCAAAGTCAAGAATTATCGCCACAGGAAATACTGTTCAAAATGCACACTGCCAATTCTGCACCGATAGTGTTTCCAGAAGGATTTAAGAATTAGGCTCCTGTAGAACAACTGGATTCTACCCATGAGCAAAGCAATATTACTTGGAAAATGGGAGAAATGTTATTTCCGTTTGAACCAAGAACCCCTTTGATCCTTGGTTGAGATAGTGCATTGGGTCTCTGCACTTCTCTAGATGAGGGGCCAGGTTAAAGAACCTCAATGATTTTCTTCATTCCTCTTGTGATAGAGCATCAGGATAAGGGCCTGATCCAAAGTACACTGAAATCAATGCAAAGACTGCAATGGACTTTGTGGGATTTTGAACTGGGCATTATGTAAAATGCTATCAGAAGATTCTCATATAAGGGACCAAATTCTGTTCCCACTAACCATGGTAGAGTCAAGGTGGGCTGCTACATGATAAATGTACCCCCTGTAGTTAAAGGTAGATCCCTAGTCTGTGTCATGGTGCCAAACAAGACAAGACAAAAGTCACCTTGTCCTATTCCTAGTAGAAGCTGAATTCTAACGCTGGTTATTATCACAACTGCAACCCTACCATTTGCTGTGGAGATCCCTAATGAGGTAGCAACTCTGGAATTTTTCCAAGGCGTTGCCCTTGTTGGCTGCCCTCCCATTTGGTCATGCTAAACGACTAGGTAAATAGGCCTTTCATGAAATCTAACACCCGCCCTACCTAATCCCCCCTGCCTTCAAACTGTGGGGCTAATCAGTGTTTTGACATAACTAGGATCCAGATTCTATGAGGAACATGGCCAAGAAAAGTTCAAATCCAAGAGAAAGATTAATGAGAACTTCAAAGAAATTTACCACCAAATGTTACTAATTTAGTATACCCTGTGTTTGAAACCAATGACCTAATTGGAAACTATATTCTTTAAAGGCCATTATGTACTGGCTCTTTAGTATTCGTGAGGTGGCTTCTAAGGATCAGAGTAGGTTGTGTCACTTGGTAGAATTGGATATGGGGTTTCACTCGCTTCCCAACCCTGATAAAATATCCTGCTGTTGACTGCATAAGGAGATTGTGCTGTTAATGCACAATAAATAACAGATTTTGAATCGGACAAACAACTTCCTTCTGCCTTCTAATATATGAGTATAATATTACAAATCCTTTAAAGCCAGCTAGAGAAATGAAAGGTCTGATTAACTTTGTTGTCATGTTGCCAAAAAATCAGCATGTAAAAAAAATACTTAACAAAAACTCATGTTGTTATAGAGGGCAGTAGTCTGATACGTTTGTCTGGCAAGATTTTATGAAAGTCTCTGGCTTGTTTGTAAGGTGTGAGTACCACATTTACCAAAATACAGGTAGTTTACAGTAACTTGGCTCATACTGTTGTTTCTTACTTTAAGAATATCTCAAACCCAATGCAATGTTTTCTGGGAATTTTGCAAATTAGTTTTATACATTGGGGTTGATTTTCAAATGCACTGCCCCCTTATAGCTCTTGCTCAAACAGGTGGGAACAGTAAGTATCCTGTACTTTTCACAGAAAGGATGGTTTAGCAAACTGAGTGCTACCTTGGACTTTTGAAAAGCTATTTTCACTTCCCTGATCCACCACAGACTTCTTGGGGCACTTTTCCATGTGCCCCAATGCATTCTGGTTAGACTGCACTGGAGCAAGCCACTCCAGTGTGCTGCAGCAGCTCATGTTTTCAGTGTCCCCGTGTTTCAAAATGGCAGCAGGGGTGTTTTAACTAAAGCTCGTGGATAAAGCTTTAGTTAAAGTGCCCTTGCCGCCATTTTGCAACATGGGGACACTGAAAACATGAGACACTGAGGGCATTTTTATTAGACTGGCTCCCAAGAAACACCCTAATTAAAACACCTCCCTCTCCCCGTGCCCCACTCCTGGAGCACAGTTATCGGTGCCCCTTGTGTAATGGTGGGCATATCATCTAGTGTATGTCTACACATATTTAAGGCTGAACTATATAAGGGTTTTTTTTCTCTCGTCTGTAGCATGACTTGTAACCTGCACCAAATGGTTCTCATTGCATTTTCTTATTTGCAAAGCAGAGCCCGTCTACTGACAGTCTGCAGTCTCTTGCCTCGTCTTCAGTGCTTGTCTCTGGTCCTCAAATGTAGAGAAAGGAAGGGGTAAAAACTGGAAATCAGGAACACAGTACTGTTAGGTTGTTGTTAGTGCACTTCCTGTGGTTGAGGCCAGTACATCACTAAATTCTAGATACATTGCAGAAAAGGACAGGTCAGGAGACAAATGAAGCCAGGGCTGGCTGCTAAATAGGTGTTGCACATTGAGTGCTAAGCAGGGTTTGAATTGGGGGGTGGGGCTCCCCATAAAAGATGACCACCCCCCCGGCAGCCGGGCAGAAACTGCTGTTTAGCATGGGGGAAAAGTGGCTTCTCCCCCGCATTGCTGCCGGGTGCTTTTTGCTATAGCTGCCTGGAGCCTGTACCGGAGCTGCCTTCTGGCTCCCACCGCCGCCTTTGACTCCCCCAAGAGTTAAAGTGCAATTTGAACCCTGGTGTTAAGAGCCTAAAGTATAGATAACTGGTAGCTATATTCCTGAGAATGACCCTAAGGTCAGCTCTGTGCATCAGTGTAGATGGAGCTACACAGAGTCTGTCTGTGCTTTAGCTCTCCATGGGCACAATGGCACTTTCCTACTTCATAGGAAACTAGATCATAAATAGAAAAATAGTCTCTGTTCGTGACTGAATGTTACTATGGGCACGAATCAAAAAGAAACCCAGACCTAAATTTGGAAAGAGTCAGTTCAAGGGTTTTCACTTGCCCCATAGTAGGCACAGGGTACAATTCACAGATTCATAGTTTCATAGTTGTAAGGTCCCTTCCAGCCCCTACCAAGATCATTGGGTCCAGCCCCCCTGCGCTTGGGCAGAAAATACTGCTAGGGTCAGCTGTCCCCAACAAGGTGGGTGTCAAGACGCTTTCTGAAGATCACCAGGGTGGATGAGTATACCACCTCTGGGGGGAGCTTGTTTCAAACCCTTGGCTGTTCCAACCCCTTGGCACTCAGCTTGTAAAGAAGTTTTTCCTTATGTCCAGTCTTGGGTCATCCAGATCCACATCTAAACTTCCTTCTAGCTTGAGGTGGTTTGAATAGGAGGTTTTTCCTTCTGATCCATATTTTTTATTCCAAAGTCAAATGAAAGCTTCTGTGAACAAAAAAAAAATGGTGGGCGATTGTTCTGCGTAGCTTTGGTAAAGTATCTATATAGAAATGCTGCAAAATAAACCTGCAAAGCTTCATAAACACAAATTGCTCTAGATCATATAGTTATGCACAAGTGTGTGCACATACACAGGTATGCATTGTAAAGGTGGTGATATGCATTACACAACGTTTGATGCCCTTGTGCTTTTAGATATACAAAGGGAAATTCTGTCATGAATTTTGTCAGGTTTAGTACAAGCACAAGTGTATGTTGTTGCATTCACATTTGTAGCAGTTCACATTTGGAGCTTTTGACAGCCTTGAAACAGGGAACTTCCCTGAACCAGATATGATCAGAGTAAAAAGATCAGTACCGTAGAAGGAGAGGATGAATCCCATGCTTTTGTGAGGCTTTGAAAAACAAGGCAGGACAGCCAATTTGTAACTGGCTCTATCTAGCTGTCCCACAAACTGTTATATAGTCTAAATAGAATTGGATGGTATTTAAAATAGTGATTCTTTCTTGCCTTTGAAAATATCAGTCAGAGAAATAACTTCTAATCAAATCCCCATCATTAAATACCCTGGTTGTTCACTCCAACCAGAGTGACAGGAAACACATAAGTAGTAAGCACCAGTAAGAAGTGTATTTTGAAGAGTTAGATTTGATCCATGTTCCTGAAGGACTGCTAAAGCCAATTTTTTTATGTATAAGATACATAGTTTTTGGAAGTGGATTCTGAATATGTATTGTACTTCACTTGCAACTTCAGAGCAGTCACTAGACCTGGCACTGGTCCACACTGCTGGCCAGGTCTCGTAGGTGGCAGAGCTTTGAAAACGGGAGTGTATAATGCACAGCCCTTAGCAGTTTCGTCATGCATAAAGTCTGTTTATAGTACACCCTTCACTTATGTGGTGACAGCTAGCCTTGCCAGAGATATAGACTTGTCTGGGTTTCTGTATTTCTGATTTTTATATTCATTTAGAAATAAAAGTTCAAATTAAATTGAAACATTAACTTGATGTCTCAGTCAGGAGCCAATTTTTTTCTATCCTGTACTAAGGCAGAACTCCTTTCCCCACTCCCTGCTCAAGCCCTTAATCACTGAATAATAAATAGAGGGATGGAGATTTTAAAAAGGATTTGACCTGGTTGGGAGCATTATAGACACAGTTTAAACTTTTAAAAAAGCTTCACTGTTTTCATTGTAGTGACAGTTTGCCTGTAACAAGTCAGGTGCACCAAAAGCTTTTCTTTGGGGCATTTTCAGAAAAAGGGAAAAAAGAGGTCAGTTACAGTGGTGGGAAAGGGGCTGATTTGTATGTGGATTTACACTACTCAATAAAGACCAGCTCCTTAACTGGCAAAAATCAACATTTTACTGAAGAGAGTATGATTCACACCGGCTGAAGATCTAGTTCTCTGCATCTGGTACTGCTAAGCTAGCAACTTGTACTAGGTTTAGTTATTTATTGACTCTTATCACCCTAGGAAAACATCCTTATTCAGGAAAATATTTATTCATTTGCTTAACTTTAAGTATATACTTGATGCACATTCCTAAAAGTGCTTTTCTGAATAGGAGTTAAAATGCATAATTAAGTTCCTTTCAGATTTGGGTTATACAAGTTTATGCAAGGTGCCTGTCACTGTAGTATTTGGGCTGATTTTTAGAAGAGCAGAGACCACGTTTTCCAGAAAAAGGGAGTATATAGTTCACAAAACCATTAAACCAATAACATCGAAGTATTAGCTTTATGATTATGGTTATCTGGAAAAACTTTTATTTTAAGATAAGGAAAAAAAAAACCCAACCAGTTTCCCAAATCTTTCATTCCCTCACAAAAGTTGCTGTGTGAGGGAGAATACTTACAGTTAAAGATAAAGATTAAAATACAGACATGCAGCTACAGGCTTCAATCTCTACTCCTGTGCTTAAAATTAAGCACAACTCAAAGTGTTTGTGGCATCTGAGCCTTAGGGAAGAGGAAAACTTGCTATTTGGTAGACCTGATTGAAAACTGTTCTCCAAAATGTATTTTTCCCTCAGTAGAAAATATCTTATATATTAAATGGAAAATGTTGCAGAACAAAATCAGGTTTTGTTAAAAAAAAAGGGGGGGGGGGAGATCAACACACAAATAACCCCCCAGCCCTCTACCTGCCCCAAAACAAATTCTTTGGCACAAAACAAAACTTTAATTTTTCAGGGGGTGGGGGAGGTTAAGTGAAAACCTGAAAATACATTGCAGAAATGTTTTTAGGAATACAGTATTTTCCCTGGGAGGGTGGGGTGGGAGTGGGAAGATGGTCAAAGTCTAGAAACAACTGGAAAAATATTTTCTCACCAGCTTTGCTATTTAGTCCACTGGGGAAGGCTACTGATACCTGAAGTTTTGCCTGTGTCTGCCCAACCATGCAGTTGGTTCAATAAAAGCTATCGCTCACAAGAATTCCTGCCTCTAGAAACTGTAGATCAGTGTGGTATTTTAACAGAAAATCCCTGTAAATAGGGTCCACTTTAGTTCCCTGACTTCATTTCTGTCAGACAGGCTGGGTACAGGCCTGGGCAATGCTTTTATGTCCAAAATAAAACAGCATAACTGATGCAAGAAGCATACCAAGAGTTAAACTTTGTTGTAAATATTCATCCTTCTTGAAGCTCGTGGATGGGACAGCACAGCATGCAGGTTGCAGCAGGACATAGGTAAAAAGGACAGATTGCGGAATCGTTCTTCATGTGAACACCATCCAAAATACCTGCTGCTGATGCAATCCAGTACATCCTGAAGGCTCAAGAAGAGTTGCTGATGAACTTCATGGCAGGGAGCATTTGGCACTGACCAGGAAGGGGATGACCCCTTCAGAAGCAGGGAAACCAACTCAACTCTCCCTCCAACTTAAGACTGAAGTTTAGCAAAGAGTTACTATGAGTCTCCAAGAGATTCTTTCACCAACCAAGTGAGAGGCTGGAGCAGGCTTTGCTTCTAAGCATATTCTCTTATCAGTCCCAGAAGTAACCAGCATCTTGGGGGAGAGGGATTCATGAAGGAAATAAGAGAATGTTTTTCTCTATTCGAAGATATCATTTTAACAAAACTTCTCAGGGGGGGCTTGCTGATTTCCAGAGGCTTAACAGCCAGGGGCTGCATCCTGGGTGGCAGTGAAAGCACAGACTAGGCTGGCTGCAGCATCTGGGTGGGTGGTGATGGCAGCTGCCATACCCCTCTAAGTGGGCGCCTGGGGATGTGTCCTAGTCTTCCACTGCTCATTATGCTATTGCCAATTGCAATGACATTTTGTATTGGGGAAAAGTAAAACAAAGCATTTGGATACAGTTAAAACAGTTCCTTTTGAAATATAGGAAAGGAGAGTTTCCCCGTTTCATTTGACAATGTATTTTCAATTACAAATGGAATGTCTTTCATAATTTTGTAAATGAAAAAAGTGAGAACATTGGAACGAGACAGTTTTGTTCTCTGTAAATGGCAGACCTTGATTTACCCCAAACCATTTTTTTGTTTAAAAAACCCTCCAAGGAAAACAAATTTCATAACTGTGGAATTTCCCATTAGATGGAAATCCCAGTCTCTGCACAGCTCTATTGGACACAGCAGCATGTGTGCTTATACGTAGTCAAATAAACTACCATGGAATAAATCATGCTTGCCTTCTCTAATGAAGAAGTATGAGCAGCACTGTGAATAGAGTAGGAAGTAAGCACTGCTGCCTGTACTTGTCATTTGCAGCACTTGCTGGTAGGTAAGTGCATAGAAGGAGAAATATATAAAGCATTTTTAGTTCATTGATGGGTCATTGTGTCAGAGGGATGCTTGATAAGCTGGGATTATATATTGTTTGGTTACCAGATTCTGTAGGTTCAAATCTGCTTATCAGACAACTCTCTGAGAAAGGACATTTATAGTAGTTGCATCCCAATTACAGTTACCTGCGCTATAACAAAGACTAATACTATAGTTCATGCACATACACATGCCATACAGTAGATAAAATCAGGAAAGCATCTATTTTGTTTATAATATGATGGAGAAATGTAGATTATAACCCCCTAAGGGTGTGTTGCACTTTTGCGGATTTCTTTTCTAAAATAAGACAATTCATTGAATTAGGCGATGATGATATATAATTTCATGTCTTCATAAAAGCTCATAATTTATGTTGTGGTTCTGACTGAAGTCCAATTTTAATCCAGCTGCAGTAAATGTTGCCTTCATTTACTGAATTTTTTTTTTTAAGGCACAAACCAGATAAGGAACATGTAGTTTCTTACAAAAGACCTCACTGTACTGTGCCACTATAAATTGTCTGACTGCACACAGATGCCTTTCTCACAGGTATACAGTGCAGTGCCTGGAGATTAGTGCACATGAGACTATGTGTTTGCTTAAGTTTGCTGATTTTCCACTACATTTTCCAAACACTTTGCAAACAGAATGAACTGACACATATATACACCCTAGTAGGCCATGAGGTAGGAAGCAACAGCCATGAACCTTACACCCAACCTGAAGTAGATGGGTGGTTAATATGGAAGCAAGCAAATGTATTTGTCTCTGTGCAACTGCAACCAGGAAGGGCATTAAAATTATGATATGTTGCCATGGTAATCAAGTCCCAGGATTTGGCTAGGAGGAAGAGTGGGGCCATAACTGGTTGCTCATGAATTCCTCAGTAGGCTTTTTGATACTCCGTTTCCTTTAAATGAAATTGGAGAAAGACTTGTAGTTCATAGTGGGGATAAAAATTTTATGAAGCTAAATCTAGGCAGTGTTTTAGTGTCAGTCAGCATTAACCCACAGCATGAACACATAAATAATTGAGATTTCAAATACCCGAGTGCTCTAGATTAGAGTACTCACAGCACTCAGGAGCTGGAGCTATGTGAAGCCCTCACTGCTGCTCAGAGCAGCTTGGGAGCTCTTTATGTCTGAATTTTGCGTGTCCTCAAATGTTACACAGCGGGCTGTCTTGGAAACATCCCACTATGAAACCTGCTGCTGCCCTTACAAAATTTATCCTGATCATAGAAGAGCAACTAACCAAAGGCCTTTACTTGTTAGCGAGGCACTTCAGATATGCCACTCTTCCTTCCGGAGATGCTCCTAATTTAACATTTCCCTGGCAGCTTACAGCTAGAAGTAGAGCTGCACAGGATGAAATCTGCATCCAGGGAAGAGTGGGGAGGCCAGCATTCACTCTTTCTGAAGCCAGAGTGCCTGTTAATGGCTTTGGCCATTTTGTAAGAGTGCAGACCCCCGCGTTGGGTCGGGTGCCAACCTGTGTCACCGCAGGCTCTGCGAGCCCCCGAAAAAAAGTTAGGGGAAAAAAACTGCACAAAAAAGTCTTGATGAATAAAATCAGCAGATCACTAAGATCTGACGGGAAAGTGGGGACGACCCCAGCAGAAAAGCGGAATGACCGTAAGCCACATCTGCCCAGATTTCATTTTTTAAATAACAAAACTGTATTTTATCACCAATATGTTTTCAAGTTTCTTTGTCAGTTTTTGCCCAGCCCTAGTTTGGCCTCACCATTCACCTTAGTCGTCTTTTCACAGGCCACTGACAGGGGGAGGCAATAATGGATCTGATTAATCTTGGTCTTCCTTGTAGGTCTGGTTGTGTCTAGCGACAACTGCACCGCATGGACCTGTGCCACCCGGGGGTGCCCAGCCAGCATGCCTCCCTCGCCTGGCCTGCATGGTTTGCAACCATCTTTTTTTCTCTGATTTATAATTTCCTCTTTTCCTCAGCAGCCACCACTTGGACATCCATAGTACACGATGCCAACACGTACATCCTTAAAATGGGAACAGGTACAGCAGATTACAAAGTGGTTTCTTGTGCAAATAAAAATAAAGAAATGTTCAGTTTTCCAGCAAAATGTACAATATTTGAACTGCCCTCGAGTTTGGAGTGTTTTCATATTTGCTTTCAATGCTCCACTGTGGTTCTCTCTTCCAACCCCCTTTTCCAGTCATAAAATGGGGAAAAGGACTCATGAGAAGAAAGAAAAAACTGAAAACAAAGGAGCGTGTGAGTGAAGGCAGGGCAGGAGGGGAAAGGGAGAAAGAAGGGAGAGGATGAAAATGCTAAACTTGAAAAAAATGCTGTTGTGGTTTTTTTTAATGAAGAACTGAAAATTTTCAGGCCTTTTTTCTTTTGAAGACAGGTCACTTCACTTTCAAAAATGTTTTGAAGTAAAAATGTCACCAGATCTATTCACAAGACAGAAAGGAATACCACATGGAGATTTTGTAATTGCTACTCCCATTTAATAGCACATGGCATGTAGGGGGAAGACAGTGTGATGTCTCTATTCAAGCTTACACCTGTCATGGGGTTGCTGACTGAACAAAGATGTTCTTTCTGCACCAAGACACAGTCTCTCTAGCAGTCCTGAAGCAACATAATGCATCCCACATCAGTCTGCCGTATATTGTTTCTGGCAGCAACCTAGAACGCCAAAAAAGTTCCAAGTTTGTAGTCCTCAGCATGATCCAGAGAATACCGGAAGTCCCCTAGCTATAGGCAAGGAGACCCCTAGGTATAAGGGGAACCAGGCCGTATCAATCTATACAGGAAACTATTTGGGCTGCTATTATCAGGATGCCTAGAGAAATAAGGCATTACAGTTCAGATTTCTAGGGAGGCCCAAGAAAGTTAGGTACCTAAGTCTCACTTCAAGTTCCAGCCTAAACCTCTGCATTTTTCTGGGAAAGACGGTCCTACGTGCTGGACTTATACTTGCCAGGTAGGACCACTTCCCGACTGTACCCTCTGATAGGTCAGATTCACAGGAAGGTATACAAAGGCGCTGTTTTACCAGGCCAGGACATCAGTTAACATGGAGCCAGGGTTTTCATCTTGCACATTGTCCCTGCTCCCTCCTGTTCAGATGTACCAATATCTTCAAAGTGCTGGTTAAGCAAAAAAATAGCACTGGCTCATGCATCAAACCTGAATGCTACTATAGCAGCTCTCCTTTAGTAAAAGATTTAGAAGCCTGGGCTTTTAGGAACTCATTGCAGAATGAACTGTTATACGGATTGCAGCAGTATAACAAGGGATGGGCGACTGGGGCAGCGGCCTATTCTGGGGTGACACAAGAACTGTGGCCATCGCTGCTGCTGGCTTGGCCCCTGCAGCTGCTGCCTGTTATGTCTCTGATAGGGTGGGGGCAGGAATCAAAGCAGGTGGCCCCAGTTAACTGATTCTTTCAGAGGCCACTGGCAATGGGAGTGATCTTGGGCCTATATAAGACAGTCCCACCTCATTTCTGAGTGAGGAGAGGTAGCCCTAGAGCAAGGTTGGACAGCGAAGGAGTGCCAAGTAGGGGTGTGCAAAGTGGGAAGTATTCAATTCGGATTCAGCCCGATTTGGGGGACAGTGATTCGATTCGCTGATTGGGAACACTGTCCCAAATCTCAATCTGAAGATTCGGTGCTGATTCAGAGAGTCAGCGATTCGGCCATAGCCACAGCTTGATATGTGTTTTCTACATACCTCACACGTAGCAAAAACTATCAAGTTGTGTCTACAGCTGAATCATCAAATTTCTCTGAATCAAATGGGAGGCTTCTGATTCAGTTCAGAGAGATGACTGGGTCTCCTGATGTGATTCGGATTCGGAGATTCGGCTGCCAAGTTGGGCCGAATCTCCGTCGAATTGAATCAGTGACCAACGCTTCACACAGCCCTAGTGCCAAGGAGGAAAAATAGCTTCAGAGCTGGACAAGAGATGAAGTAATCACACTAGGGAAAAAGCTGCTGAGTTGGTTGAGAGCTGGGCCTTGCCAGATTCTGGATTTTCTTGAGAGGGGTGGGAACATACAGGAAATGGGGGCTTAACAGGATGCGCTGATGAGGAGGATAAAATAAATACTGATATGTCCTTTTTTTAAAGAATGACTACATTCTCTGTGGCTTCCTTCTTTTTTCCTTGCCCTTCCCCTGATCCCACACCACCGTTTTGGTGGGCAAATGATCTTGGTTCACCATGAATAATCTGGTGACAGCACTGAAGAAATTAGCTTCTAGTTACAGCAATTATGTTTTTTTAATCTGAACTGCACGGACTCATTACTCTATGACATAGTGTCTTGACCAGAGGCAGCTAGAGGTTAATAAAGGGAAACGTGGAGAATTTCCACTGCTCCACGTACATTGTAATCCTATGCTGAGCTGTCAAGGGGGGAAAGAAGTGAGTGCTGAACCACCGGCGATTTCGATTAGATGCCCCAATGTTCCCTTTTATTTGGATTAAAACCTTTGTCTTCAAAATTGTGAGAACGGGACTGCTAATGGGATGCTTCCCGGTTTTGGACTTCACAGAGGTATCAAAGCAGAACTGCCTTTCTTACATGATGTACTTCTGCCGCTGCGTGGAACAATGAAGTAAAAAAAGAGGTCAAAAGTTCATTTTTAGGAGGCAAAGTTGGAGGACAACTTAAACGGGCTCTTTCAACCTTCAGAAAAAACAGCCTGCCCCTTGTATGCTCAAGCAGACCGTGGAGCTTGCTAGTCTTCCCTTTCCCCTTGCAGACATCTCGCTGCAGTGCGGCTGTGGGCCCATGAGGTAAGTGATTCTGTCTGGCAGCTTACTTTACAGATCGAGAGAAAATAAACACAGGCGGTGACTCCTGGCTTTTTCTTTCTTCTGCTACATTTGGGCTGTCTTCACCGTGTCCTGTGACTAGAACGTGAGGCTGCTGTCTGCAGGAAAGAGCCGCGGGTTTGGTTTCAGTTCCACTGTTTTCTTGCAGCCTACAATGAATCAAATTAAATTAAAATACAGCTTTTTGTTTCCCCGTCTGTGCGAACCTAAGCCAAACTCTGGTGGCGGACTCCTTCAGACCAATGTCATTTGTTAAAGGCTCTAGTGTACAGATGTGGGCTGGGACTTTTATCAGAAATCTGATTTTTTTGGAGACTAGACCTGAATGTTTCCCTGATTTTTACAGCGTGAGCACATACATCCCCTCACACAAAAGGAAAACAGAACTATTTTTTGCAGGCTCCAGACATGGACTAGTGTTTCTAATGTTTTTTGCCATTTTAAATTGAAAGAAATGCGTCAGAAGTATAAGCTAAACAGTTATTAAGCACCGATCAGAAAAAGGGTTTTGGTGAATGAACTTTTTTGTTTCACTTTTAGCAAAAGTTTGATGACAATTGTTAGAGCCAATTTTTCTTTAAAAAAATGTTGTCCGTCACATGTATGCAGCCCTAAACCTTACTCTCACAAATATGTCTTTAAAATAATGTGAAAATAGGGTCTGTTAAGATCTTAAATGGTGGGGGTAACTAATTTTCCTCTTGATCCTCACTGCATGTATATATTTTATCAGCATGTAGCTAGAAGATAAAAGTTACGTCATGGGGGATATTCCTAACGTGAAATTTGTTAGGGCAAACAAAGACGCTATGGGGAGGGGAAAAGGGAACTATGAGCAAAACTAAACTTTTCTCATTAAGATACTTCATAATTTTTCTTTTTTTGAACAAAAACTCAATTCAAGAAAACTTTTAGTTTAGGTTTTTAGTCTAGGAACTAAAAACAAATGTAATGACTTAAAAATTTGAAACAAAACGGAGCAAAGATTTATTTCACTGAAAAGTCAAAGTATTTCAAAGGAAGCAAACATTTGCTATTTCTTTTTGGGGGAAAAAAATTCGTTTGAAAAACATTTTTCAGTGGAAACTTTTAACTAGATATAAAACTAATCATTTCCCTTTTGGAAACTGGCACATCTTCCTTCATCTGGAAAACACTGGGTTTGGAATTAAAATAATAGCTAAGAACTCTTAAAAATTAAAATGGATTGTGTACTGGGGAAGGGTACTGCCATAGGTGACGTGGTGTATCCTACCTGCAGTATGGTTTCAAGTATCATAAAGTATCTGAGCAGAGATTGCAGGCCCACAGTGCCTGAGGTTAATGAGGCACATCATTAGAAAATGACAGGTCTCTAATGTAAAGACTGTGTAAGTGTTGAATCCTCATTACAGTATTCTCTTGGGCATTTGTTTTAATCAATGCACGGACAGTCATATTAGGTTTGTTTGCTTTCTCTTTATGAATTAACATAAGATCCAGCCTTAATGAATGCCTATTAATTAAACAGTCCTACTGCGAACTGAGGCAAAATAAGCATGGAAGATATGACAAGTGAATGAACTCTTGAGGTTTGTGCTAGCAGTTTATACTCTGAATTAAACTGGTTAAAATGGTTTGGATCAAACAAAAATTAGACTGAACCCGCAGTTCAAACAAAACCTGTACACTTTTGTGGACTTCAAAATGTTCATGCATCTATTCTTCCTGGTTCTCTAACGAAGGTAGGAGGGTCGCAATACTGTTTTTGTACCATCTATAGCTCAACTGGAAGTGGGAAAAACTGAAAATTTTCTACAATAAAGCATCCTTGAAAGGGTGCCAGCCTGATTTTATAAGGGTTTTTATTTAAGTACCTTTCGTTCAATTTTGTCCGTGCAAACAGTTGGGGTTGGAGGTTACGGGGTGGGGGCAGGGCAGCTTTTAAGGTGCAAAAATCATTGTCATGAATGAAGTGTAACCTTGAAATCTAACTACAGGGACACCCTGCTTTGACTTTCTGACATCAGTTTTGACTTTATGGCGCTTGATCTGACGCTACACCACGGCAGTGAACAAGTTCTCTGCGTCTCCCATCTCCCTGGAGAACATCTGTCCAAATGTTCTTGGACACTTTCTTTAAGAAAACAGACAAGACTCCAGAAAAACCTGCAGACAAGACTCCTAAGACGACTCCAGCCAAGAACCCTTCAAAAAGGCCAACCAAGAGCCTTTCAAAAAGTCCAGCAAAGTCACCTCAAAGCAGTCCTTCCAAATCAATATGATTACTATTTACAATATAAATACATTAACGTAGGTATTTCATTCATCTATAATTGATTGAGTACAAAATTCTGGGTTATTTTTGGTGAAAATAAAGTATTGGGCCTTGGTTCAGGAACCAATCTCCCATTTATAACATTGTTTCTACGGGAAAATCGGTTCGGAGTTAGTTATGGCATTTCCAGTTAAGATGTGGTTTTCAGGAACCAATTGTGTCATAAGTCCAAGGACTGCCTGTATCAGAACTGCAAAGAAACTCTTCATCCACTACCAGTTTGTTGGTGGGCTTTGTAACACAGAAATGGTCCTTCTGGTTTACTGGTTCATGGGGTTCCTGCTCGTTGAGCACAACTAGAATTCAGTTTAACCAACTGTGCAAAATCAACAGAGAAATAAAAACCAGTGGAACAATTATTCTGTATACTATATGTGGAGAGCACAAGGCTTTCCCCAGGTAAAAACCATCTTTGTACTCTACCTCCTGAATTGTGCTGTGTGTTCTTTCCCTACAGGTGAAGAGACATTGACCTGAATCATTTAAAATCCAACCTCCTAGGTTTAGGTAAGAGGAAGACTGTATTTGCAGATAAGGTACTGAGCAATCTGAACCTCATTCCTAGCTCTACCACAGGGCCACTCTGTGACCTTGGGCAAATCACTTAACCTCTCCATGTCCCAATTCCCCAACAGTACAGTGAGGGTGGCACCATTCAGCCCCTCAACTTCCTCATATTTTGCCTGACCTTTCTATTCAGAGAGCAGCCCCTTGGTCATTGCTGACTGCAGCTATTGTGTGGTCCCTATCAGAATGGGTTCCTGGGCTTGGTCAGGTCACTACTGTAATTTAAATAATTGCAGAAACTATTTAATATGAGTGGTGAGCCCGCTGAAAGTACCCACATGAATGAATAGATTAAGGGAAGTTCTTCTAAGAGGGTTCCAGGATAATACCATATTGGCATGCACTGATTATCAACAGGAGCGCAGCACCCGTTTTCCATTGTCAATCTGAAATCCTAAAACCAATCTGTACTAGTCTTGGCCAATGCACTTTTCAGGTTTCCCTTTGTTCTGTGCCAGAGCCACTCTTCATCTTCTCTTCAGCGTGTCCTTGGTGTAAATGGAGATGGCAAGGTGAATCCAAGCATTACCTCATGGACATCCTGTTGCTTCAGACCCCGGCATGTGTTTGGCTTGGCTAATGTTTCTCTCTGAAGATCGATGAGTGCCCCTCCTGTTTGTTTTTCTCTGAAGATAAAATTTAAAAAAACAAAAAAAACCCCCCCTCTCTTGAGATTAGATTCCAGGTCTGAGCAATCCAGCTGTGAAAAAGGACAGGTGTGGGGCACTAGGAAGAAAGGCGCTCCGACGGCAGCCCCTGCTACTCCTGCCGGCGTGTGTTATTCTTGCGAGAAACGAACTATCTCCATGAACATTCCAATTAGTGCGGCTTTTGTTACCAGCCCGGGTTGACAGGCCGTGAACGTTGCAAAGAATATGTCAGGGGAGGAACCCAAAGCAGGAATCAGTGAAGATATTCTTTGTGCATTTGTGCCAAGCATGGAGGAGGGGCTACGGGCATGGGGAAGGGAGGAAAAAGGGTAACAGGGAGCTGCAGGGATCAAGTGAGAAGCTTGATAAAATGGCCAGTATTTTTTTTTGGTCCTCTGTGGCAGGCTACATTCCTGATTTGGCTACATGCTTGCTTGTCTGTAGTTGGAGTCTCCTGTTTCCCACACTTAGGAGGCTTGCTCCTGGCCTGCCTATGTTAGATTTGCCTCCTCTGGAAGGGAGACGGGAATCCCTGCAGCTTTGGAATGTTCCTAAATGGGCAAAGCAGAAAACCACCAAGACTGTGTAAACTGGCCAAACTGCAGCTATGCAGCCAGCAACAGCAAAGACAACTGTGTGTGTGAATGTCCCATTAGTCAGTAATTCAAGCTTTCCTTAAACAGCATTAATCGCTCTGAACAGCCATGGCCACTAACACAACAGAGTTCGCGCCTGTCCATTAACAGGGAGAGGATCAGGTTTTAGCAGCGCTGCATTAACTCATTGAATGAGCAGAGGCATTGCTTCCAAAGAACAAGATTTAGTGAGCAAGCCTAAGACAGTTGGGCTGGGCTAGTAAGAGGTTTTTGGATTGCAGAGGGCTGGGTCATTTAGATAATCTGATACTTTGGACTGGAAGCCAGATCGTCTCTTGAACAGGGTTGAGCTGTTCTGAAGTCAGTGATTCTGATTCTGAAGTCAGTGTTATCCCCGGGAACAAGATACAAAGCAGCCTTCTTTGATTTTTAAAACTCCATTTCTCTCAGAGCTGTGGATTAGCTGGGTCAGCACTGATACCATTATCCAATGATACTGATTGTAAGTGGAACAAATGTTGTTCTGGGAAATCTTTTAGTGATCTAATTGCGGCTTTACACTTGTTACTTTCTGTATCGCTGTTCTTTTCATACTACAGCAGAGGAATCTTTGCTAGTACATCTCAAATATTATCACCACTACTGTAGAGACAATTTTAGAAAAATTAGAAAAACCTCCTATAAAGTTGCTGTAACCATGTACAGATGGAGAAACCCAAGAGCAGGCGGAGACAAACAGCAGAACTTCAGTTAACTTGGTAGAGTCATTCGTAAACTCAGTTTTAAACTAACTTTAGTGTTATTTGCAGGATGCCCTAGCTATGGACAAGAGCACAGAGCAGTAGGCCTCTGTGAAGCAGCTAGTATTAGCTTCGTATTTGGATTCAGCCAATTTGGGGGACAATGATTTGATTTGGTGATGTGCATCACTGCCCTGAATTAACACAGCCAAATCTGATTTGGAGATTCGGTTGCTGCTGAATCAGCTGAATCTCCGAATCACAAAGGCCCCATCCCCTGCCCAGTCTCCCAGCCCCAGCAATGGCTGCCCGCCTGCCTCAGCTCCTGGCACTTTGAAAAAAAAGCCCCAGACTCACCAGCTGCTGCCAGGCAGGGGGGCGATTCCCATTGCTCTCCACTGCCCCATGCTGTGTGGGGGGCTCTGCCACAAGCTCCCCGACCCTGCCCACTCTCCCTGTCCCTCCACCCCATGGCTGCCCCACCCATCCCAGCTCCCCACTCTTTAAAAAACACAAACAAGGCCCCATTCACCAGCTGCTGCCAGGCAGGGGGGCAATCCCCGCTGCCCCATGCTGTGTGGGGGGCTTTGCCATGATCCCCCAGAAGCCTTGAGGCTGCTGCAGCAGCCAGTGAATGTGGGTTTTTGTTGTTTTTTTTTTAAAGGGCTAGGAGCTGGGGCAGATGGGGCGGCCATGGGGGGGCTAAGAGAGTGGGCGAGGGATGGGGGGTCGTGGCAGAGTCCTCCATGCAGTGTGGGGCAGTGGGGGGCAGTGAGGATCACGTCCCCTAACAGGCAGAACCCAGTGAGTGGAGGCTTTTTTTTAAAGGGCCAGAAGCTGGGCAGCCATGAGGGGGGATGGGGCCTAGTGGGGCCCCCCCCATGGTCCTCTCCCACCTCCTCCAGCCCCTATTCCTCTGCCCCCTACTTATCAGCATGGAGTCTGGGTCCAGCTCCCCGTGGTGGTGACCAGGGACTGCCCAAATCTCTAAAGCTCTCTGAATCTTTTCCAAATTGATTTGGACCTTTATATCAGCCTCCTGATTTGATTCAGATTTGGAGATTTGGCCGCAGTACAGGAGTCAGGAAGAGTTTTCTTGTGGAAACAGACTATGCCCTAGTGTTGCACTTTAGGCTTCTCAGGACCTTCCAAAGCAGCTGGTACTGGTGGCTCTCAGGATAGTGGTAGATCAACAGTCCTATGCCATTACCTCTCTCCAATGCTGACTTTTGAGTTCAGGCCCAATCACTCTGCTTTGTCCATTAATCTCTGTCTGGGTCCTATAAAAAGGAAGTACTGTTAAACCCAGGCCATCCCCTTCCTCTTGTCCAGTAGCAGGACCATGCTTTTGTGGATGGAGCAACTAAGACAGGTTCTTTCTGTCCTGTTGTCTGCCAGTGCCTTATGTAGCCTATCTCTTATGATGTTCCTCTCTCATCCATTGTCCAGGGTCAACATACTGGCACTTGGAGGTTTTATTAGACCTACTGCTTCTAAATGAATCAGGTCTTGCCTTCCCACCTGGAGTCTGAAGAAAAACTCCAGGAACTTGGGTTGCCTGCTGGCTACCCTGAAATTAGCTTTGAGAGCTTTTTTGTCTGTCAAACCAGGACTCAAGAAGTTTGGGATTCAACACTGACCACATCCACCTAAACCACTGAGCCCTATTCAAAATGTTCCACTCTTTCAAGAAACAGCCAAGAGAAAATAAAGTATATTTTAATGTTTATAAGTTTCCTCTTATACATGCTCTCTGGAGGTCTGCTGCTATGTAGTGATGGGTTTGAATGGCACTGCCAAACAAGCCTCCAGTTTTGTTGGGAAAGGGGATTTTATGGTTAAGATACTTGATTGTGATACAAGAGATCTGGGTTTATTTCCCAGCTTGGTGTCTCTGACCTTCAGCAAACTGTTTTATCTCTCCATTTCCTATCTGTGACAAAGACAGAAATGTTCCTTTCCCCCCCATCCTTTGTCTTTCTTATCTACTTTGAGGTCTTCGGGGCCAGGACTGTTTCTCACTATGTACCTGTACAAAGCCTAGCTTCCATTTCATTTGGGGCTTCCAAATGATCCTGTAATATAAATAATAGAGAGAAGTGAATGAGTATGAGATAGAAAACCAATCTCTCTTCCTGAGTACAGAGCAGAAAATGTTATGAGCTTAAGGATGCAATTGCTGTAATGCAAAATGAAAGCAAGTAAGATGGAGAAACCGGCATATTCTGTAAATTAATTTAATAATGAATGAAAATGAATTTTGTACAGAATTTTCAGCTTAATTGGTTGGGTTTTCTTCATTAGTATGAAAAAACCAGCTTTCAATCCAGAATTTAAATCTTGTTTTGTTAGGTTTTTATTCCAGTTGAAAAAATATATAAATAGTTACATTATCCCCCCCCTCCACCCCTGTTTTTTCTGTCAGTTGGAAGGGGAAGGGAGTGAGCAGAGATAAGCAGTGGGTTATGAGGGAAAACTGTAAAACAAAAAATGTTTTTTCCTAAATAGAGCTGGTCAGAACACTTTCAACAAATGGGTACTTGGGCGATAGCTACACTTTCATCCAAGCTGCAACATTTTGAAGACACAAGAGTTTTGCCAGTCTCAGAGCAGAGAAAGACTATCTCCCTTGCCCAGCAATTAAGGCACTGGAATGGGGTAAAGGAGATGCCAGTGCGAGTACCTGATCAGGACTGGACTGAAATGAAAACCTGTACTCTGATGCAGCTAGAACAGGGACTTGAAGCTGCATCTTAAAAATGGCAGTACCAGCTGAACAGCTCGGGTTTGATGCAACAGCAGGTATAGTCAAACCTCATTATAGCAACCCTGTTTATAACAGACCCCTGCTTTTAAAAATCCCAGCAGCAGGAACTAATTTTTTTCATTATTAAGATGCAGAAAATTGACTATGCTTATTATAGCCAACACACTATTTAATGAACTTTTCTCGTGGTCCTATGGGGGTCCATTATAATGAGAGCTACATGTTAATATAATTCTGTTTTGCTGAATAGTTTGGCTTTTTGTTTCAACGTAGACCAAGAATTTGGAAACTTCAAAAGGTACCATTGCATGAGTCTTGCTAGCTCTACTCCTAAATTACTTGGGCCCTTGTAAATTTGTACTCTTTCTAGTGTAGATAGCCTAGTTGTAAAGCTAGCTAAATCAAGGTAAAAAATGTTACTACTCATCTATGCTAGGAAACAGTTCAAAGTTAGGGCAGGTTTCTGAATTTAGCCTCTGTCACCTTTCCTACTGTAGACAAATCTTATTCCCCTTCTGACATAGCAAGCAATAAAATTTCAATCACCAGAACAAAAAATAGCTCATTGTTTTTTAAACTAAGAACCAAATGACTGATTTTAAAAAAAGGCCATTTTCTGGGTCCCTTTAAAGAAGTGGATGTATTTTTGACCTTCTGAATGCAATTTTGCTTAATTCCAAGGGAATTTAGTTTTAATTTGACAGTATGTTAAGAGACACAATGGGAGGATGATAGAGGAGGGGAATCCAAGCAGCTCTTAATGTCGTCTTTACTTGAGTTTTATGTTGAAAGAGCAGATCAGATAGTGAATTATTAATGTCACAGTTCAGCATAATTGCAGGCACGAAGCCTGCCAAAAATGTAAAACATGCCATTGCTAGAGCAGGATATTGGATCCCATCAATATAAACAGTCATGCTTCCATGTTTGAAAGCTCACAGTGGGAGGGTTCAAACCAACCTCTGAAGTTGGCTCCAGATTAAACTCCTCTATTTTTAATTAGTTCCTGCATAGAAGACCTCACATCAGGGAAAAGTAACACTAAACCCATTGAAATACATAATAATTGTCCCACAGATTTGGTCATTGTCACCGAGGTAAAACATTAACATCCTTTTATCGTGCTTAAGCGTTCGCTTCATTTAGGTTTTTTCTTCAGTCCAACAACTTTAAGGGCTAATGAGTTAAGAATTGCCCAGGCTGCTAAGTTTCTTTAATGATTGGCATAGTTCATAAAGGGAAGAAACAAAACTGAAGAAGGCTCCCTGGGGGAGGGGGATAAGGCCACAAAGGGTTGAGTGGGGGATTCAGAGAAAAGGGCTGTTGCTTTCACAGTTAGGTGTTTAAAGGAAGACAAACCCTGGACACAGCTGACTAATTTTGGCTAATTGGAACCTGCATGGGTCAAGGCCTGGAGGCCTTACTGCTGTTAGGTCAGGGTAACATCCATCACAGGCCACTTCTCTCAACAGTGGCCCGTCCACAGCCTGGGACAATGGTGACACAATGGAAGGTTGAGCTGGCTTGACAAAAACCATTCTTCACCAGAGATTCCATCACACCCACTTGTCCCGGCTTCCTTTCTGATTGGTGGGGTGGCCAGTCAAGAAACTGCCTAGATAGATTGTAATCTAATATGGAAGGCCCTATTTCTCCTAGTGCTGCAGGGCCAATTCATCATTGTGGAGCATTATCCGTTTCCATTGCATGCTGAGATTGATTGCTGCTGTTCAGCCAACACCCATAGATATCCTTGTAGAAACTCCAGTTCAATGGATGCGAGGTGGCAAATAAGTTTTGATATATGGCAATGACTTCTACCGTTACTCAAGGCCAGTTGAGTTAGTCTAATCCTACCTATTAGAATTTCCTCTTCAAAATTTAAAAGTAGCATTTTGGAGTCAACATATGCAGAAATGCAAAAAAAGGAAAGACAAAAGCTGCTTCTCTCTTTTACTGAGGCACAGTATCATTCTTAGTAACATTTGGCTCAGTGGCCCCAGAGGCACATATCCCAGCATGAAGACCTTTTCCAGTAAGTTAGCATCCAGGAAGTTTATAATGAAATACTTTGAGAAACAGTACAACTTTGATAGCATCTACTCTCATTAAGCTTTTCACTCCGAACATTAATCGCACTGGACACTTGCTCCACTGAATCATTCATTCCTGGTAAACAGTGCAAATTGTCTTTGGCAGAGCTGTAAATTTTCATGTCCTATGTGAGATCCACAAAAGACACCTCCCACCTCTTAGCAGGACTCACTGTTTCATGTGCAGTGCTGCACTAATTCAGGTGTAAGTTTCTAAAGATACCCCAAGAGGTTTACCGACTTTCTGGTTTGTACCTCGCGTGATCTTGAGTGATGGGCAGCTACACTGGTCACACACCACTCACGTTAAGGCTGGCTCTTTCATTTTAAACAGCCACAGCATAGCCATTAACAACAACCACTTAACAGAAATGAAAAAACAAACAAAACAGGACATTTGAAAAGCAAAAATGGCATCATGGTTCCTTAAGCCATCATTCTTTACAGGAATGCACTTGAAAATATTGATAGATTTTTAAAGATAGGAAGTGATCTGATTGTTCCTGTGCTCTAGCCTCCTGAATAATGAAAGCCAAGAAACTTTACCTAGTAAACTTTGCGTCAAACTCATAACTTCTATTTGAGCTGGACCTTACCATTTAAAAGGCTACCATGCTTAATTTTTTAGATTGTCTCCCAGAAATTGAACTCTCACAAAAACAACTTGCTGGGCCTGTCCAACAGGAAGTTGGAGTAGAGAGGAGGGCCTCTTCAAAACTTAACCCAAGTACAAAGGGACCCTAAAAGAATTTTGATGGAAGGTAGCAAAGCCCGGTACAATGAGTGTTGAAATCTTTTGTTTTCCTTCTCTTTGTTCAGTCCCTGCTAAGTATTTTGCCCTTTGGCATTCACTAAAACCAGCAAATTGAGGAAATGACACTGTGGCATTTATTAACCTGTAGCATGGATGTTAACCAGAAGAGATTTTCCTAAGCATGGGACATAGCTCCACTGTGGGAAATAGCTCATTACAGTTTACCTGGATGTAAAATGCTATAAAACAGGGTTATTATGAAAATAATACCATGGTTCAATGCAGTAGTGATTAGACATATTTTGTGGGTAGATTATAGCTGTTTTATGGCTCTTAAAAAGGTGCATTGCTCCAGAAAGTGAGTTTTGCTTTATTCAGATTTTCAGCTCCAGCCACCTAACTTGCAATCCAAAGCCAGTACTCATACAGGGAATCCTACACTGGCTCTCACACAGGCGTCTGATGACCAATACATGTATATAAGAGACACGACTTACCTTTGATTTGGGCTTTGTGTGCTGGTCCTCTGGTCTGGTAGGAGCTAAATGTTCTGTTCTCAGCCGGGATCAAAGCAATTGCAATGGCAGATGGAGGAGCTGCCATGGGTTGAACTTTGTTGTGAAGATTAAATAGGTTTTCTTTCACAGTTGAATCTGATGGGCTCCTGGAAGTGAAGGAAGAAGAGTCAGTTTGATTAACAAACTCATACACTGTGCAAACTCCTGAGATACAGTGGCAGTCTCCCCTGCAGCTACCTGATAGTCCACCACTGGTCTTCTCTGGAACACAGGTACTCATTCAAGATGACTTGTAAATGTGATGATTTTGGGGTGTGCTAAGACAAGGGAACTAGGATGAATGGCTACCAAAATCACTTCTGAACACAAGTTAGGGTCAATTTATGACAAGGATTATCAGATTCTTCTGGTCCTGTGGTTTGCTTTCCATCTTCAGGCAGCTGCGGTGGCCAAGAAAGGTTTCTCTTGGGCAGATTTGAGAGAATAATCAGACTTGCTGTAATGAAAGCAGCTTCATTAGTTACACAGTCTGTATAAGGTGTGGGAATTAAATTTTGGTCTTGCCCATAGGAAAAAAGCTGTCTCTGTATTTTGGTTTAAATTTTATGTGGAAGATTAAATCTCTTCTTTTTTCTGAGGAATTTTTCGGTATTCAAAAAATTGTGTTACCCTTTTTCTGGTTTTAAACTTCCTGGAGTTCTCCCCCACTTCCACAAGAACAAGAAACAGCTTTAACAAACAATTTGTTTTTTTTCCCCCAGCCTCTTCCTCCACTCCAATTTTATCAACATTTAGTTTTATGATGAATCTGAGTGACTTGCTATAAACTCACTAAAGTCATCTGCAGAAACAAGAACTGTTTTGGCCTTCTGCTTTTCAGCCTTGCTTACTTCAATTTCAACTCCATCGTTGAGTCCCCTGGCCCTGCTTGCTCTTCATAGTTCTTCTTTTAAGTTTCTTTGGAGAAAACAGCTTCTCTTAACAGTCTTTATATGTAGCTCCCATCTAATATCTAGGGGGAGAAGGTGTTCTGGAACCTAAAGGGGTTAGGGAGAGGCAAGGTCTTTGGATTATGCTAGCTTTGTCCTGGATGGCTCCTTTAGGCAGCTATCTCCCCCAGTGACATCACATGTCCCTCCTCCAAAACATAAATGACTTTCTTTGAAAAGACATTCTCATAGTGATAGCCAAACCCCTTGAGATTTCCAAGATCTTAAGCAATTTCTGCAAGTGATATGCAAAGGCCCAAAGTTACAACAGCTCCCAGAAAAAAAAAAATTATTATGTGTATATATGTATATATATGTGTGTGGGGGTATATATATATGTGTGTGTGGGGGGGGTGTACGTATGTATGTATGCATGTATATAATTTTTAGTATGCAAAATTTGGCTAGTACTGGTGTCAGGATTTTCTTTTGGCATTCCTGCTATTAACAATGAGATGGAAGTGCAAAGGCTCAAGAAAATGTGGAGCAATTTGGATTGATAGTATTTTCTCACATACAGCACACCCCCAAATAAAATACATATTTTGTTTTTGGAAGGTCAAATGTAGAAATAAATTTATCTCCATAGTCATGCCCAACTGTGTGACATGGAGTAAGTCCTTCTGGAAACACAGAGAGTCCATGTAGTGTGGCATCAGGACAGTCTCCTTCAGTGTCACAATTCCTGGACTCTCTATGTTCCCAAAAGGACTTACTTTATGTCCCACAAAGATGGTTTCTAGACCCTTGCAAAGGGTAGTAACAAGACTAACAATTCTGTATTGTAAATAGTTCTTTATGTAAGTTCCTGCAAATTAAGTGTTGTATCCATACCAGAAGCCTCATCAAGATACTACCAACAGCTCCCTTGCTGCTTTGGGAACAAGCTACAGTGCACAGCCAATAGCTATGGCTGTGGGATGGTCAACACAGGACTCTGTCTTTTCAGTTTGCTGAGCAGACACAAGCTGCATGGCATGCATTGTGTCTACAGGCTTGCTATATTTCCAGCAAGAAAACAGCTTCCGTGCTAAAACGTGCACCCTAGTTTCAGGGGCCTGATTCTGGGGAAAAACGTGTTTTGTATGTGAAAAAATGGAGTATCCACCATCCCACCTGCTTGCATCCCAATAAAGTCAGTTTGGTTTGTAGTTCAGGCCATTTATATTCCTCTCTCAAACTGATTTTTTTATTCTTGACTTTAACATGAGTTATGGATCAAAGATGTTCGGCTAAGCTTTGGATTTCTCATTTGACCCATTTACAGTTTGCTATAACTAGGGACTTAACTAAATTTTAGTGAGACAAAGGGATCTTTGTGGGCTGCTTGTGGAACCAATTTTGTGATCTTTTCACAGCGAGCCCCCCCTCACTGCTGACAGGTCAGGAAGCCAATCACTCAGCTGCAGACTGCAGTATTGCTGCAGCATTGCATCTGGCTTCTTAAAAAAGGGTGCTGCAATCCTTTTACTTTCCTGACTGGCACCTTCACCAGGCATGTATACACGTGCTCTAGGAGCGGGGAGGGAAGGGGGAGGCTTTACTTAATATGGGTCCGGGAGCTGCTCTAACTAAAGCTCCTGGAGCATCCTGCATATCGAGGTCCCCACACTGAAAAATGGTGGCATGGGTGCTTTAACTAAAGCTTATCGAATGCCATTTTCAGCACAGGAGTGCTGATACACATGACACTGGAGTCTGCTGGAGCACAGTAATTACCTCGCTCCAGTACACTCAATGAATCAATTCTGCTCCTATGTGCTGTAATTACAGTGCGTTGGAGCAGCCTCACTGCACACGTATAGGCACCTGCTGAGTCTACTCCACTAGCTTAGCCTCTGAATAGCTCCCTCCCAAATCATATGCTCTATGGCTACAGGTATGGTCTTTGTATTCCAGTAACCTTTTATATTGGAGGCGATTCTGCACAAAATTGCGGGACACACCATTTTTCACAGTGATCATGGAAACTGCCATTTTTTCCAGTTTCTGCAAAAATTGTGAAACCACAATTTAAGTATGTCCCTAGCTATAACTAGTGGTTTCTATGTGCATAAGTATGATTCTAATGGTATTTCAACCCTCAGTATTTATTCATCACTCAAACAGGAAAACATACATCAGTTTCACAGTTAGCATATGTATCCTGGCCTCAGGGATGGGGAACTCATTTCACATGGAACTGGAACCAAACTTGAACTTCTCTTGAGGTTCAAAAAATGTAGTTCATTGTTTCAAAAACTGATCATTATTCATATTCATGGACCTTTTCACTCTCCTTTCTGGGTAGAATCGGAAGTTCCCAGATTTAACGAGACTCAAGTCCAGTTCTGTTTTCATGCCTGGTTCTCCACTGGCTACCTAAGCAAAAAACTATTCATATAAATAGCCTTTGGGAGGGGTTGGAGTTCAGAGAAACAAAACCAGCTTATGTTTCATGTTTGAGTTTGGGACAAAGGTTTCTGAAAGGAGAAAATTCTAGCTCAATCCAATTCAGGTCTTATATATTACAACACATAGAGGGCAAAAAAGGCATTTTTCCACATGGAAAACTGAAAATCCTTCTGGAAAGGAAAAGACAGATGTAATAATGATGACTGTCAAGTGGTTTTTACATTTGGAAGCATTCAGTTTTATATTGGATCAGACTTTTAATTTGCTGATTTCTAATCATGTTGCCCATTTGGAAAAATTCACTTTTTATTGCATTGGCTTTTCTAATTTTGCAATTGCGGTCCTGCTTGGAGAGAAGGGGTGAGAGGTAGGAAAACCTGTGGCACTGCTTTATTCTTTAGAATCCAATACCTTATTTTACAGCCAGAAAACTCCAGTGTCACATATTTGTGGCTTATTAGCTAGAATGGCTAAAGGAAGAGTAAAACAAAACAGACTCTTAAGACTCAGCCTATCTGAAGAGCTGCACATCTATCTTTGTAGTAGTAGTGAAGTAGTAGTATTTTAAAAGAGTTTAAGCATGAAGTAATTAATCAAACAGCAAGAATAGAGCGTTCCAGAGAGTCTGGAGAAACACAATGGAGAAATGATGCTTTCTGCTCTATTGAAATGCAAATACTCCAAAACACTCCTTTTGAAAGGCCTTGCATTACTTGTTACTGGTAATCCTTTTTGAGGATTACTACCTTCCCTCTGCTGCTACTTGTTAGGCAGAGTACATTTCTGCCTAAGCAAGCAAGTAACAAAATTAAACCGATGCGAGACAAAAAAATGATGCATTAAGGGTCAACTCATAAACAATTTGCCTCCTTGGCATTTGGGATATTTTTGTCTTTAAAAATCCATCCGTCAGATACCAGGGCAGTACAATCATTTTCAAGTGCCACAGCTGTAAGGAGCCCTGAGTCAAGATGCTTTCATTTTGCAAAAACCTTTCCAAACAAACAACTGGCCCTTGTTACAACCCCCACTTACTTCAGTGTCCCTGAACAACAGCATCCTTAAGGGCAGTGGGAATGGCTCTGCTCACAATACAATAGATTTTACTGGTAAAGCTAACATTAATGATTGTGAAATATGGAGTTGTTCACCCTGCCTGCAGTGTATATGATGTTCCTCAAAAAGGCTGAGATGCTAACATGTCTGCAGGTTCTTCATGCACCTCATTCTATGGGCTACAAATGGAGAGGGTGCTTTCACATCTGACACAGGTGCACAGAGAAAGGCATTTTTCCCCCAGCTAAACCTAAGTCACAGAGCTTGTGCGGGGGGGGGAAGGCTAAGGGCACAAGATCAGAGGGCTAGTGCTCCAGATGGGCTCTTGAGAAAAGCATCAGTGACAATAGCGTGGCATGTACAGTTCTTCTGTGTTCCATATAACAGAATAGGGTTAAGAAGCAGAAAATTACCCCCAAGTAAAGTGCTTGTGTCTTTACTGAGAACTCCAGGACAGAAGTGGTTTGGACCCGTGGCTGCGCAGGGGATGGATAAGATGAGTCTGGAATAGTTTGCGCATTGGCTCTGCCTGCCCTATCTATGGCACGAGCTAAGGAATGGCAGGGATTACAGCTGACAGGAATTTTTCTGTTGAAAACATTTTGGTGAAGAACATGGGTTTGGCAGCACTGTTATGTTTTGTGAAATGGTCTTACTCTGTCATGGCAGTGACTTGTGAACTGGTCTCAATGCACCATGGGGGCTCTGCTGCTGCTATAGTGGCTGCCACTACCCCATGGCCAAACCAGTCTGCAAGGAGCCCCACTGTCCAAATCCAGCCTGGGGCACAAAGTGAGTTTAACACCCCTGGTCTAACAGCTGTATAGAGCAAGCTATAGCAACCACTTGGGTGGACTTTTTGTTATGCCACATACTGTTTTCTTAGCAAATGACTTCTCAGAAAAGAGTGCTTCTTGACAAATTCTGCCCTCGCACAGTTAGTAACAGGTTGTGTTCAGACAGAAGCTGAGGATCTCTAGACCATTTATAAGCATTTATAATTACTAATGTGTTTTATGGTAATATATAGAAGGCCTGAATGCGACTAGAGCCCTGTGCATATGAACAAAATGGGAAAAAAAACTGGATGCCCAATCACTATTCATTTTGAATGGATGTTCAAACGCATTCAAGTGTGCAAATCACACGCCTTTTGACACACAGCGCTTCCCCCAGTGAGTTTGAGAACCCAGAGAGCTGTGCAGACTGGGCCATGCTGATGCCTGGTCACAGTGAAATGTTCTAAAAGTTTCATTTTTGGGTTGACCCAAAAGAAACGTGTTTTGTTTCCCTGATGAAATGAAAAATCAATGGAAATGACACACTTTGCTGCACTTGTAACATTTTAATCCCTTTAGGTTTTTTAAAATCATAAAATCATAGAAAGTTAGAGTTGGGAGGGACTGCAGGAGGTCATCTAGTCCAACCTCCTGCTCAAAGTAGGATCATCCCCAAGCCAAGGCATTGACTAGGCGGGTCTTAGAAACCACGAAAATATAGGCAGATGCCAAAAGGAAGGCATTGTTTCAAAACAACTTTGAAACATTTTCTTTAGAAAATGTCTGAATTAATCTGACTTCTCTGAATGTTTAAAAATGTGAAATGCCCCAATTCACAATTATTTTCAGTCAACTTGAAACATTGCTTTTGTGGCAAAAAAAAAAAGTCTGAAATTTTTGGCAGACTCAAATGCAGTTGTATAAGTTGCAGGTCAGGGAGGCAAGAGAGGTATTATTTGCTTATGAAAGCAAGTGACATGCCCTGTGTTACACAGTAAGGGCCGCCTTTGAATCTAGTGCAACCAGGTGCAATTCTATTAAAGCCACTGGAGCTGCATCTGTTTAAACTAATGTTATGTCTACGCCATGTTGCCAGCATATCTAGGGAAGTGAGCGCCAGTGCACACTCTGCTCCCTGGCTCCAGCTTGTGCACACGAAACCCAGAAATGTGACAGTGAAGACACACTGATTCCCTTCCCTGCAGCTGCAGAGGCACAGGTGTCAAGAGTGATCAGCACAGGGAGATGCTCCCATGGAGGCACGTGGCTTCACTGCATTTCTTGGTGTGTTCCATAAAAAACAGGAGGGCCTGCGAGGTTTTATCAGGGAGTGATGTATTGGTGTTGTGGTGCAAACATACCTTGGGGGGGGATTTGCTTTAAGGTCTGGGATGGAGCTCTTTTATTCAGTTTCCTATTTCTGTGCTCCTTTCCTCTCCTATGCTGAACAGGCATGCATTCAGAGGGCAGTTTGGCCCTGCATGGGCTCTTATTTGTTTAAATGAAAAGCTAGTATTAATATCATTTTGGAAATTTACTGCTACCTAGGATAGCTTGTAATGCCAAAGGCAACACCATTCACCCACTGAGCATCCTGAGAAAAATCTGAAGTCAATGGCAAAATTCCCATAGACATTTATGCAGCCAGGACTTCAAACTTCCTTTCAGGGTGAGACTTTTCTAGATGAGATTTACAAACTTTTTAACTGAGAGTCCACCCACAACTGCTTTGAGCACAAACCTCCAAATCTCACCTACGCTTGATAGTTAATATGGTACCTCCGTTGTTTTAGCATTGTCAAAAGAGTACAGTTTAGCATGACTGGACATCTCTGTTTAAATAAGCCCCAAAGTGGATTAGACTGAGATGTTTGGATCAGAAACAAATCTTATGAGAGAGGTCGATAATCCTGCAATTTGACTGTATTCCTAGTTCTGTTATGGGCTTTCTGTGTGATCTTGGACAAGAAGCTAAATGATTCTGTGCCTCCTTTCCTACACTTGAAAAACCAGGACGATAATATTTCGCTAACTCACAGGGGGGGTTGTAAGGATTAATTGTTTAATATTTGCAAAGCTCTTTGGAATCCTTGAATGTAAAATGGCATACAGTACAACAGCCGCTACGTATTGGCAGAGAACTGCATCTCAAGATTGGGATAGCTGGCATGTAATATGTTAGTACTGAGGTATACTGGCAGAGCCACAGGGAGGGCTGGAATTGGAACAATAAAGGAATGCCGCAGCGGAGGATTGAGGTGCATTAGCAAAACTGTGTGAGGTCTTGAATTGGAATAGCAGGAGAGGATTAATGTGCAGTGATGGGGCGAGACTGGGGTACAGGTCTGCAATAGCAGGGGATACTGTGGGTCCAGAGTGAAGTCAGTACTGAATGAGTAGCACAGAGGAAGCTTAACTAGTAACTTGGCAGTATTTTGTCTTGTTCTATAAATGTCTCAGATCTGTAAGCATGGAATTTACTTACTTTTTTAAAAGAGTTCTCGTTAAAAATGAAATGAGGTGACTTTAACAAAATTGGGTCTTGTCCTGCCTCTTTGGATGACGGTTTATGTGCATGGTCTCACTTTCATAGAGATGCCAGGTCTTTCCAGGCAAAACATGGAGTTGAATAATGGAAGAACATGCTCCTTTAACCTAGTCTGCTCTAGTGCATAAAATAATATCCCAGAGAGATACCCTAGAGGCCTTTATAATTTATTTATTCAACAATTTCTTTTGGTGTAGTTAATGTTGTATGTCCCTGGCCAGGGCTGGCATGTGAAGCATGAGAAATCCTTATGGACAGATGGCTTTGCCTATTTGAAAACAAACTCATGTTATCTGCCCAATGGCTTTAATGAGCTGATTCCTGCTGGGGTGCTTCATGAGTGTAATGGAATTCACTGGTCATCTATTTCAATGTTTAGACTTGTGTTAACTGGAAAAGAAAACAAGGGCTAGATCCTGTATTTCCAGCTGAGTTTTCGTTCAGCCCTGACTGAGGCTAAGGCCTATTTGGATCTCTCTGCCCCTTCCTGCAGTATTTCTCAGGCATGTAAATATCAGAACATAGGAATGGGATTTTTTTTTCTAACTGAATTCAATGACAGCTTCCTTTGAGCCAGGCTTTTAGGGTTTGGCCCAAAAAGCAAAATGCAAAGCTAATGTGAGCAGATGAGGATGACGAAGAAGGGTTTTTTGGCTGATAAACTGTATCCCTTTTTAAACACCCTCTATGAGCAATATATTGCCATCAACTCTTGAATTCCTGTTTCATCATATTTCACCAGAGGAAAATCAAGATACTTTTAACAGAGCTTTTTCTAAACTTGGCTTGTGACTCCTGAGTAAAGAAAATCTTATCTCAATCCTGGAGCAAGAACTGCAAAGGTAAGGTGTTAATCTCCGCCTGGTTTCATGTGCAAAACAGCTGCTTGGAACATTCACCTTGCATCTGTCTCAGATGGGGGCAGTTTTCTACCACCCTGTTTAGTGCAGCCAGAAAGTTAATTTAGTGCATATTGGGAAATTCCTCAAACACCATGAGACTTAACACCATTTTTTCCATCAAATCCTTGGAGTTTTTGTTGATATTTAGAGGTGTGAAATTGCAGAGCTATGGAGTGAAATGTTTCACTAATTTATGTTAGGGACCTGATCTGGAGTGTTATCTCCATACGCCAAACTTTTGTTTTTCTTATAAAGTGCAACGTAACTCCAAGTCACAATATAATCTATAATGCCAAACCCATATTACTCTATAGAATCTAGATGATTTAGAAGGACACATGCAAAGTAAAGAATGTACTCGTAGCCTCCTTGAATAAATTGCAAAGATACTCCCATGAAAGCCCAAGCATATTTATAGATGGGCCTCTAACTGCATTATCCAGTGGTTAAACTGGGGTGTCATGGCACCTGCATTTTAGTCCTGACTCTGCCACTGTTACGTTATGTGACTGTAGGCAAGTCACTTCACTTCCCTATTCCTATTCATTTCCCTCCTGCCAAACCAGAGTCTGTTTTGTCTATAAGCAATTTAGGGCCAGGACTGTCTCTTAGGCTATGTCTATACCACAAAATTCCTGTGCCAAGTAGCAATACCCACAAATACTCTGCAGTGGTCTGTAGGAGTTACCTCCTGAACCAGAAGTAATGGAGCTGTGGTTGTGCAGCACTGGGGCAGGCTGGTTAGCCTACCTGTGGTATCATGCAAATATAGTTATACTGCTTCCTGTTCAGCAGGCAGTCTGCATGGAGTAATGTGACATATTTAAGACCAACATTGCCTACTATGTTAGGTTTGTGGGGTAGATATGTGCCTACTGTGCATGTGTGTGTATATACATGTGAGTGTACAGTACCTAGTCCCAAATCAGTTGGGGAAAATGGTGAAGTCTATCAGAGTCAACACACATGACAGCTGAAGTCATGTGGAACCATGAATATTCATTCAAAAGCAAGACCTGGGCCAACAATTTATTAAATAAAAATCTCATACAAGAATCACTCAGCAAATTTGTTTACAGCTGAAATAAATCTCATCACCTAACTTACTGTTTACCAGAATGGGCACTTCGCTCAGCTTGGAACAGGAAATGACTCAGTAAAAGTTTTTCTTTTTGTTTTCCCAGCAAAAGGTGGTTGCTTTGGGGCTCCCTGAGCCAGATAGGGTGAGCTTTTAGATAGAAAGAAAGTGTTGCAAATGAGAGATGGGGCTTTCCAACATCAAAGGGGTGTCCATGAGTGGGAGAGTGAGATACGGCAATTGGCTGAGCTCAAGACCAGAGAGCAATATCTGATGTCTGGATGAATATAAAGTTCCTCAAGGCTGATGTAATTCTAACACAGATAACAGAAAATGCTGATCCACATTCCTAGAAACCATGGCAAATGCTACCATGCTCCCTCTCAGCTCCATGTGAGATGCAGGGGCCGCATCTACGCTAGAATTCATACTGAAAATTTTCCACTATTGTCTCTTCTCTAAGAGCAGCAGCTGGGTTAGTAAAGATCCAGACTGCCATGACAAGAGTAGTATCTAGCTCTGCTTAGGGCAGGTCTACAGAATATGGTGGCTATAATACTTGAGGCTACCAGAGGTTTGGCTACAGTAGCCTTCCCACCACTGCTAGCCACCCACTGTTAGGATACTGATTGGGCCCACAGAGGGGCAGAGAGCAGACTAGAGGAATATGAGTGTCCTTACAGAATTGGGATGTGTAATGCTAATTGGGCTAAGTTTAAGGTCTGGTCCACACAGCTATATTGCCCTGTCAGATTGTTTTGCAGAAGACTGACAAAATTCTTGTGACAAATAAAACTGTCTCATGAACCCCTCCAGGAATATTGATCAACACAAAGCAATAACATATGGCTCAGAGAATCATGGTTAAAAGGTTATTTTCATACAACTCCCTTATTATTGGAACAAGCAACCAGTATTCAGAAGATTGAGCTGTACTGAATATGCATAACCTGCATTATTGAATCCACCTAATTTGCACTAGGCATATGTGCAACAGGGTAGGCCAATGGCAAGGCCTAAATCCAACCTCAAGGTCATAGATAAGAAGAAGTCCAGGGCCATGTCCCCACATACAGACATGTGTGGTTTGTGGCTCCACAAACCTTTCTGTAGTTCCACAAACCGCATGCACGGAATATTAAAATGTGCCCTGCACTGCAAATGTGCAGTGCGGGGGCAACATTTGCTACTGGGATTTCCTAATAGCAAAAAAAACCCAACAAAAAAACCCTTGGAAAAAAAGCAGTGCAGTGCATGCTACAATAGCTACAATAGCATGCTCTGGAACAAACAGAGGCGTGGTCCTCCAGGGAGATGCTCTGGCTGCTGGCCAGAGCATTTTCTCTCCTCCATTTTTCCCCCAGCTGCTCCAGCATACCCAGCCAGGAGGAGCTGGGCAAGGCAGTCTGCCCAAAGTGGGACGCAGTGGGTGTGTCTACATGAGATGCTATGTCGCTGTAGCAATGAGCAATAATGTAGTGTTGGCAGGCAAAAAACTGTGAGGCCAACGCTATGTCACTGTAGCAGCGAGCTACATCACCGTATCTTGTTGCTACAGCGACATAGCATCTAAAAATAAATGTGTGCCACCAAAATTGCATAGTACTAGGTAAAGAATGTACCAAATGACTGTGCAGTCCCAAATGCACGGTTCTGGGCACATGTAAACATGCCCAGTGCCCTGCAGCAAAGTGCAGATGCAGGAACATGTGCTGCGGCACAAAGTAGCAGCACACATTTTGTGCTTCTACTATTCATGCCACTACAGGTGCACAACCCTTCACTTCTGGATGTGGCCCAGATGCTGATAAATAGCAGGAGGAGCATGGCTAGTGCACGCCACTAGACTGGGTGCAGTGTAATCACACGTGAGTAGAGAGATAACAAGCACATTTCATATAGTGGAACTAGTACAGGATAGATGTAAACAAATTGCAACTGGATCTTCAATGTAGGGTGCAGTAGACGTGGTACACACACAGCTCATACAGACAGAGAAGCCGGATGGGCCTTGAAGTTTTCAGGGATCCCACGTAGCCATGAAGCGTGATTAGAACTGCAGGTGCTTGACACTTGTGGGAATCAGGTCCATAGCCATCCAAATCAGATATGTGGATTCATAGTTTTGTAGATTTTTAAGGCTTTATGAGATTTCAGATCATAAATTCACAGAATCATAGAAAAGTAGGATTGGAAGGGACCTCAGGATGTCACCTAGTCCAAGCCCCTGCCCAAAGCAGCATCATCCTTAGTCAAAATCCTAAGCCTGGCACCCAGTGCTTCTGAGGATTGAAGACCATCTAGTTTGGTCTTCTGCACAACATACAGCATAAACTTGCTCCCAGTTACTTCTTGTCTTGAACCCGATAGCTCCTGCAGGTTGCTTTCCCACTGAAACTATTCTGTGAAAAGGGAGGAGGATTGCTGATGAGGAAGGAACAAAGGGAAAAGGCACAGGTGGAAGGCAGCAAATCAGGATCTTGACTTGTATATAAATCAGATCCTAAAAAACCTGTTTAAAAGTGCTTGGTGCTCTTTATGGGGATATATGAGGTTATTCAGTAACCTGTGCGTTCACAATGGCACTCTTGTTCCCAATAGGTCCTGAAACGTTACAACCTAATGTGTAACTGCATAGTTTACTCGTAACAGCATTGAGGTTACTTATGTAAGTACATGAAATAGCTGCTTCTTAATGACACTGCAAACCAAAGGGCCATGCCACCTGTTCAGGGGGGCTGGGAGGAGATGCATGTGCCCACCTAAGCATGAAAGCTTTGGCTCATCTGAGCTCTGCCAGAACAAAGACTAATTGTTCACTGCATATGTGAATATGCAATGGATTTGGTGCATAGAAAAAGTTCCCTAATCAGTGGCCCTTGGTCTAGTGGAATAACAAATAAAAGCCTGTGATCTGAAGCTGTTTAAAATTAACCCTGTCTATATATTAACACTAATGGAAATGGCCTGTTTGTAACAAGGATCTCATGTCATAAATATGTATCAATTTGTATGTAGCAATGAGATGAAAATTATTTAGTCCACATGTATCCAATTGTATCTAGTTAGCTTCACTGTTGATGCCTCACCTGAAACAAAGGAAGCCTACTGTGCACCCTTTGTTCTGTAAAAGCAGACCGATGGATTCCCTGGAAAACATATTGTTGCATATTGTCGATGACTACCCGCTGACTAAGTTCAGTGGCAGACTACAGAACCGCACACCGAGGACACTATCGCAGGGTTTGGCAATTATGCACACACTGACTGACTGACTGGAAAACAACCAATGATCTGTCTCATCTCCTGCTCTGCTTCCAGTCCTGGCTGAAGCCTGATTCTTCCTTATTGCCCAAAGTTGTGATTCAGACCTCTAATGAAATATTGTTTGTTTCAAATCCCAATTATTGGTCATTTTATGCCCTGAAGCCCTTATTTTACTCCAACTAGTGACACTGAATATTAAATGGTCTACTGCATTTGCAGGAAGGTTGTTAGGTTCAATCTCCACAGGGGATGTCAATCATTTCCATGTATATCAGTTTCAGTTGTTGTTTGATGTTCTTTATTGGGACATAGCAATGGCTCTATATCTCAAGGAAAGGCTTAAGTACTTCTCTTGGGCCACTGATAGACATTCACTTAAAGGTGTGATGGGATCTGATGTGCAATCCCAACAATTGCACTTCCTGCCTTGCCACATGTGCAAGGCAGGGTGCGTGGTTATGGGATTGGGCATTAGATCCTAATTGAGCCTTACTTGCCAGTGCAGGGGTGCCTACAATCAGCTGATTATCAGCTGGGGATAGGGATTGAACCAGAGTCTGGAACTGTTGCAGGCTGATCCAGGGCTCCCTGTGTCTGGGGATGAGTACAAACAATGTGTGTCCATCAGCTGGGAGGCATGCACAGTGTCTACAGGTCCCAGCACATGGGGAACTTTAAAAAGTACAGCTGAGCTAAACACACAGTTTTATGACATGGCTGGCACACAAGTATCTCAGGATCAGGGAGAGACTCAGGATCCCATGGGGCTGGGCATGTCAGGTGATTGGTTTCTTTTTGTTTCCCCAAGAGAAGGGGCTGAGGAGGGGTGGTCTTGTGAGATACCCCGAGTACTGGGGCTGAGGGGAGAGCCTCGGAGGTTTTTCTTTTTTGTTTCCCTGAGGGAAGGGGCGAGAGGGAAGGAGGACTGCAGGGTGGAGATAGAGCCGAGAGAGCTGATCCCACGTTGTCGGGCAGTCACAATGGGTGGCCGGTGCAACTCCACAGAAGGGCCGAGGCCAACCGAGAACATCTCACATGAGATGGAGTGAGGCCGGGGTATGGGGGTGGTGAAGCCCCATGAAGGACCATCAGGCGAACCGCGGGCCACTGAGCATATCCGACGGTCATACCCAACCGCTGAATAACCAGCAAGTTATGGCAGGTGAGAGCGGGGAAGGAAAGTTATGGAAGAGACACCTGCTTGGCCAAAAGGGCATGCCTGGAGAATGCCCAGCGTCCATCACACGGGTGAGGGCTGCCCGAGAGAGCATATTCGAAGCCCAACGGCCACAGTAAGTACAAATATGATTTTAGGGACTAGAAGCAGCCTCCAGCGCTGATAAGAAAATATTAGTCTTTTTCTGCTAAACATTTTAAAGAAAACTGTTTTCTGTTTTTATCAATATTTTAAAAGGAAATGGACTTTTTATTGCAAATAATATAAACCTGAAACCCAAACACTTTTGCTTTAAGGCTGCAGAAAATGTACAAATCTTAGTTTTAATTTTTTTCATATAAATGAAAATTTGATAGAAAAGCAGATACACTAGGGGAATACTTTTCTATTGTCAAGTCCGATTTTCCACAAAAATGGAAATTAAGGTAGAAACTTTCCAATCAACCCTACCACCAGCTTCTTACCTCTGTCTAACACAAGCTTCCACAGCCTGACTTAGCCTTACCTGGGCAAGGAGGCATCATTTATGAATTGTGATTCATGCATAACACAGATTGGATCTCAGGACAAGCTTGGGTTAATGTAGTAGAAACCTACGCATCCCTAAGGCAAATTATTTATAACACCAGGGACCAGTTTCCCCAAAGAGAATACAGCCCCGTTCTATATGTTAGGATGGATTATCAAATTTCTGGAGGCAGTGTTTTTTTGTGGATTTTATGTTAAAAGGTTTCATACAGACACTGCTGGTATTTACTATTTCCATTGTCTGTCTTGACTTTCTGCAAATATTTTGTCTCACAAAATAAGCCAATTAAAGTGGCTGCATCCTCAATTAAAACCTTGACTCTTTTTTAACCTTTCCAGAAAATGCTCATTAGTGAAAATAGTGCTGCTGGCTCTTAAACGTGCAGAGAAACCACTGTAAACATTGGAGGCCCCGATAGCCTTGTGTCAGGCCATGCAAGCCCCCAAGGTTGGTTATGGACCCTAGTAATTTAGAAACAGCTGCCTTAGACCTTCAAGACCATTAGCCCAACAGTTTCAGTGCTATTTACCTGTGGGAGCTCTGTAAAGAAACTACAAAAGTAGCCAGTTAATGCCCTGAGCTTTAAATCTGAATGTCTCCTCTCCCCAGTTGTTTAACAGTGGATTTCACTTGTTGACAAAAGGGGATGCAGCAGAAGAAACCCCCCTCATGCCTCTGCAAGAAAACAGGCCATTTCATTTAGGGCCTGGCCAGGGCCCTGAAGTCAGAAATGCTGGCCTCTTGCTGCTACTCCTGATTTCAACGGGCACTTCAAGACCTCAGCCATCCTGAAAGTTAGGTCCGTTCTGAACAGAACTGGTTTCTTTTACTTAGCACCTTATCTACTAATGTCTTACAGATGTGGAATTATCACATCTCTTTCTCTGCCTCTCTCTAGCATTATAGCTGCATTATCACAACTATCATTTGGCTTCTATTTTCCAAAGAAAATGTACCAGATGAAATAGTAAAACAGAAGTTCATCTCTCAGGAATTTCTTTCAGCTCTCAATCACATCAGCAACTAGCACTCATGGCAACAAGATAGGATCAGACATACATGCCACTTTCAGATAAAGCACCACATCAGAGACCTTTTGAATACGATGATAAAATTATTTTGAAACACAAAAAATATGTGCCCAAGCTTGCCATTACCCTCAACAGCCTTCTCCTGTTCCTTTCTAATACTTGTTGCACCCACTGTCAGAGCCTGTCTTAAATTAAAACCTGCTCCTGCAAATACTTATGCATGTGTTTAACTTTACCTATATGTATGATGCCATGACACCAACGGGAATACTATCATGTACTAAGTTGAATGTATGTATAATTATTTGCATTATCAGGGCATTATATTGTTGGGATTTCAACACAAGGACTCTTCTTCTTGTCTTTGTTTACACAGCACCAAACGAGGCTATGATTCTGGCTGAGCCTGAAGAATCCATGTACCTTAAAGATCTTTAAAAGATTGTAGAAATAGTCTTGGCAGAGTATTTCCCCCAAGTTTTTTATTAAAAAAAACACCTTTTGAACTGTATACATTAGTAGAAAGAAATTTCTTCTGCATTTTTTTTAAAACCAATTCAAGAAAGTATTGCCAATCTGTTGGAAACAATTAATGTTTTAATTGGAAATAAATGGAATTTCAGCAAAATACTTTGGGGGTTTACTTTTCCTTCTCCCCCCCCCCCGCTATTTTTTTCTTTTTTTCTAGGGCTAAGAGCACAGGAAAGAAAAGAGAGGAAGCAAAACTGAAACTGAATTTGATTCCATTCATTTATAATTAAAGCACCTTTTCTTTCAAAGTAATTGTGATTTTCTTTCTTAAATTTGTTTTGTCAAAGACTTGGGTAATTCTGCAAAATGCTTCAAATAAAATGAATTTTTTTTTTTTTTTTTTTGCAAAACAACTGTTTGTTTTGAGCAAGCCACATGGTAAATTATTCATATTTCCCTTTGTTTTGACTAGCGTTTTCTTTGATTTATTTAAGAAATAGATATAGTTTGGAACTGGAAAATGCAGTTCAAATCATCTTGTATTGGCCAAAAGAGTGAGCAAAGTAATCCAATAGGTCCTTTCTATTGCTAATTTATGAATCTTTGTAGAACTTAGCATAGCATAGTGGCATAATAAACCATCAGGGAAGTGATAGGTGAGTAACATGGCTTCATGCTTGTTTCACATGAAAGGAGATACTGTGTACACTGTACAGACAGTTCTATGTTCAATGATGATACATACTCAGAAATAATGGAGCCAGTGATGAACTCTGCTGGCACACATCATATATACTACTGCAAATGGCTAATAAAACTGGTCCAAAAGCTTAAGGACTGTTACTGACTGGTATTGAACCTACCCCCCAAAATTTCACGCTTTAAAGCCAACATTACATTTTGGTTGTGTTCGGATCTGTTGGTTTGGTTTAAACCCAACTCTGCTAGAAGCAAGGGCCAAATCCCGAAGTCCTGACAGGGTTAACTGGGTTTTTACACAGGCTAGCTTAACATCATATGATTGTATGGACCAAGTTAACAATAATAGCATATGATAGTAAACCTAGTCATCATAGTCACTGTCATCAAAGGTACTGAAGTAGATCTAAGATGAAAATGCATGACTGTCATTATTGTGCATCCCTTCTTGGGACCTGGATCTTCCTTCACAGGAACTTCTATGGGTATTTTGGGAAGTCTGACATGCAGGATCAGACTGTGCGCCTACAGGCAGTAGCTCTATGTCAAGCCTTCATTTATCAGCTTGTCATGCTGTGTCCCTGAAATCCTATTCCTGGATGCAAAGAGTCAATGTGCAGAATTTTCCCTTTGTAGTCTGAGGAGCCTTTGGTTTTTCCTTATATCATTTGCAGAGACTCTGCCATAGTTGGAAAGTGGGAGAAGTTAGGAGTCTCCTAGATATTTCCACAACAGGATTTTTATTTCCAGGTCCAAGCAGAGAAATGAAAATGGAACATTTGGTCAGTTTGCCTGTAAAGTGTCCATCCTTTGTTAAGGCTCTGCTACAGCTCTGCCTTCCAAGGCCCCTCAATAACCACTGCCAGAGAAAGTTGGCCCCCAAGGCTTGAATTACAGCAAAGCCATGGATAGAAAATACACCATGAAATTTTATGGCTCCTGCGAAGGGGCTGCCATCTGCTTTTTCTTTTTTCTCCTTTCTTTTTTTTTTTTTATAGCCATTCCACAGTCTATTAAACCATTACTGTCTGCTCCCCCACTTTCCGCTAATATTTGCATCCATTTCAAAATACAACACTTTGGATTTCAAAGCAGCCTCTTGGGAATTTGCCAGATCCTTCATTCTTTACAGGGCTTTGCTTCTTATTTTTTTGTTTTTAATTTCAGTCTATTTGTTCATTTATTTATTTACATGCTGCTTTCAACTTCCCCTCCTACACACTGTTTGCCTTTTGCATAATGCAGAAGCATAAGCACACAAGAATAATTGTTCCATAGAGATGAGTTTGAACCGGAACCACTGGGTCTGAGCAACTGCCCTGCTCCTGAGCTTTGAGATGGTTTGGGTCCTGGCTCAGGGCACTCCAACTTTAGCTCACTTTTAAAACAAGCAGGATATTGCAACTCAAGGCCCAAATCAACCCCACATTGGTGGAGTTTAGTTTAGGATCCAACTTTTGGCATATAGGATTTTTTTCTATAACATGAACCAGGGCTTTCAATCTGAGCACTCTCAGCCTTAGCACAAATCTGGAATGGCATCTGATCCTATTCTAAATGATGGGATTATGTCTTCTCTCTGCTCTCTTATAATTAAAGGATATGGATTTGTTTGTTGCTGTTGTATACAAGGTAACTAGACTCCACTTGTTTCTGAAAACTGCTTTTGCACATATCGCTTACACAATTTTCCCACTCTGTGGGGGTTTTTTTCTTCTTAAACTTTTGGGTGGATTTCATTTTTCCCCCCGACCCCCCTCCACCCAAAGCTTTTATTTTTCTGAATAGTAGAACAAAAGCCAATGAGTTGTAACAGGTGTGACTGTTAACAAAATAAATGGAAAATACATGGTGTTTGAATTTGCTCTGTTCTCATGGCATGTACCAAAGTCTGTCAAACCCCAGCAGAAGTCTGATGACATTTCTGACAGCTCTGTTTCTGAAGTGACTCCCACCTAAAAAATGAACTTTCTAATGACATTTAGAGCAGCAGGGCTTCGGTCTTTTAAAAACGGGATCAAATGTACCAACATGCATTTTCAGTAGAGTCTCCCTTTACTTACCTTTGACATATTTCCCTCTTGTTTCCCCCCCTTCCCATTGTTTCCTAATTTCCACCTATTTATATTTTCACTGACATCCAGTCACACTTCTAGCTTCTTTCATTCCTCGAAGATCTCAGAACAGCAGAGACTCCCTGTGCCTGAAGAAGGGGAGCTTGTGCCCAAAAGCTTGCTAAGAACTTTTTTCCAATTACTCAGTTGGTCTAATAAAAGATATCACATCTAACCAAAGAAGCTTGCCTACCTATGTCCTTAGACCAGAATGGCTACAACCAACATCCCTGTTTTCATTGCTTCGCCTTTTGTTCCACATTGAATATCTGCTGTGCCCAGTCTGCAAAACATGTCCAGTTTTTGTGAGGTAGTCTGAAAATAAGCCCTTGCTTGCCCCCGAAACCACCTAGGACCAAATGGAAATAGTTATCTAACACATCTTAAGTTTGTTTATATCATGCCCAACTACCTAGGAAAAAATGTTTGAACTTTGTGATGCGAGGGCTGGAAACTCGCATGTGTTATTTCTTAATTCTCTAAAAGACTAAAGAGAGCCTAGCTGTTATTACATTATAAGGTGTTACCATTATAACCATACGTGCCCCAGATCATGGTACTAGCAGAAGTATAAAGTCTTAGTTAGGCAAACACCTCTTTTAAAATATTGTGAATTTACCTCAAATCTAAACAAAGCCAAATTTGAAAGAGAAACTTTATTTTTAGGACACAAATGGAACTCTGCAAAGTCTTGCTGCAAGTTCAATTTTCTTGATCACCTTTCCAGCTGCAGTTCTTCTAGGAAAGCATGCCGGCATTTTACTGAAGAAAGCCCATTTCCAGGCTTAGAACAATTGAACAACCACTAGAGGGAGATGAAAGCGACCATTAACAAATCCATTTTAAGTGTTCCTATTGTCTTGAAGTAATAAGAAATATTTAACATTTCTAGTCTAACTAAAACTGCTTGAGACTAGGGAAGTTAGGATCTACTGCTTAGTGGAGGGGCCTGAGAACAAGGGCTTCTTGGTTCTATTCATGGCTCTAACATTGACTTGCTGTGGGCTCAAGTCACTTATTCCATGGTCTGAAAACACAGCTCTTAATTTAAAGTGCCTCGGTTTTGGGGTCCAAAATTTGAAACACATTAAAGGAACAGGCTACCAACATATGGTCCCTTAATACAGTCCCTGACACAGGGCAAGAGATAGTCCTCCCTCCAATGGGGTCCCTTGGAGGGTGTCCAGGAAGCAGCAGGGCCCCTCCCCTTAGGGCCTCAACTAGACGGGGGGGACTTCTCACCCAGCCCCTTCTCTGGGTTAGCCCACCCCAAAGGTCTTTCCCCTGTGGGACCCAAGGGCCCAGTGACTCACACTCCCTCAGGCAGCGGTGGTCAGGGTGCAGCTCAATGGGGTCTCCTCTGTTGGAGCACCTCTCCAGGCCTCTCCCATGCTGCTGGGCTCCCCCCCACCGTGTGCCCCGCTCTGGGCAGGCTCAGCTCCTGTCAGGTGCTGCACCACTGCTGCTGGCTTCTGGGTGCTGGGCCTCACGCTGTAGCACTACTATTTCCCCATGCCCTGGCTGGGCACTGAGACCTCTCTTAGCACAGGCTGGGCCCTTTAGGCTCCGGCTAGCTGTCCTCACACTGGGTGGCTAACCCAAGCAGCCTCTGCTGGTCCCTGGCTCCCAAGGCTCAGGCCCATGTGCTGCCCTGTGCACCGTGGGACCTGGCTGCTTGCTGGGAGTGAGGCCTGAGCCGCCTCGCTGCAACCTCCCCTCCAAAGGCCCTGCCGGGGTTGCAGGCTCAAGCAACCACTCGCGGCTCCCAAAGCCTAGGCTCTGTGCACTGAATTGTGCACCGCGATGGACCCGAGCAGTCTCACACTGCTCCCAGGGCCGGGTCTCTGTGGACCATCAACAGCCCAAGTGGTCTCGCACCACTCTCAAGGCTGCTCCTCCAGTGGCAGCTTCGGGAGCCTTGGCCTATTGCCCGCTGGGGCAGAGCTCCCCAGCTTTTCGTGGCTCTGCTCTTCTTGAGTCCCTCGCTGCATCTGCCCTTGTGCTGGGCACGCAGCTCCGTCTATCCGCTCCAGGCCTCCGCCCCTGAAGTCTTCCAGACCTGACAGCTTACAGTCTTCAATCAGGTCCGGAGGAGCTCTTCTCCCCCGCCCCTCAGGAAAGAGGCGTGACTTTATTTCTCCTGCTGCCTCCTGATTGGTGGATGGGCTCCACCAAAGAAAACAGCAAGATCTCAACCCGAGCTCTGAAAGGTGAGCCTGCTCCATGTTGAATTTTGCTTCTTTCTTGTTCAGTTGTGACGTTTTCATTTCGAAACAGCTAATTACGATATCTTCCATGTTTCAGAGATATTGGTTGTAGTCACGTTGGTCAGAAGGCATCGAATTTTTCAGGCTTTTAATTCACTTTCCTTTCAAATAAACATGGTTTTGACTTGACTATTTTCCCAGGGCAAAAAAAAAAAAAAAAAGAATAACATGGATAAAAATTCCCAAAAGAGTCTAAAGTGAAAATGCATGGGTATTAGAAGGCAAAGCATAATTCATCCATTTGTAACAAAAAAGTTAAATAAACTTTTTCTTCATTTTTTTCTCTCCATTGAAAACAATTATTAATTTTTATAGACATGGATGGGAAGCAAAGAATAAATGCACACACATAATGTTTGCTTATGGTTGTGTCATCCTTAGGTGATTCTACCTCTGTGAATGAAATTGGGCATTTTGATCAGCTTAGTGTGTCATGGGATTCAGTTTCAGGTACTGCCATTCAGACCCTACACAGCTGAAGTGATTTACAAACAGATCACTTAGCACCAGAGGCATAATAATTTTTTGCTCTCTGCCCATGCACCTTGCCTAGTTATCTATATGCACAAGTAAATCCAGAGGGAGCATAAAATGGTTACAGTGGTAAGTGAATTGAGGTCTGATTTCTTGGAATTTGTAATTACCTGAGATAGGTATAAATTACTTCACTATGTCCAAAGCTTAGGAGAACCATGCCCAGCACCGTCTGCCCGGCAGTTATCTCACATGCAGTCTTGGACATTAGACATGTTTCATAAGAGGAAAAATATTGGCTGGAAATGATACTAGATTATGCCATGTCATTACAGGAAACAACTCTGGAGCTCTAATTTATAACTAGGCAATTGTTAGAGACCTGGGAAAGCCAGAAGCCCTAAACATATCTGTTGTAACAGGTCTCCTTTCTTCCCAAACTCTTAAATTGGCAAAACCATAATCCTAAACACTAAGTCCTGGCAGTTACACTGACTGATGTGATTCTTTGTACTGACTGAAGTTCTCTCTGGAAATCTTACAAGATTAGAAGGGGTTCCCTGGTCTGCAGAGCATGAAGAACTCATTTGTTAATTAGACACTAGTGAGGATTTTCAAAAGCATCCATGCAAACCAGGCACATTTTGGGAGTTCAACACCTACATTTCTTAGGCACGTCTGAAAACACCCCCTCGAACCTGACCTGCACCTACAATACCTTTGGAAATATGGCCCCTACTTTTTGTGCGCCTCACATTCCTGCCTGACACAGACGCTGATGGAAATATTTTGCTGCCCCATGTAGGTGTTGTAAGGACATATTTATTAATTTTTAGGGTGCTTTCAGACACCACAACATCAAGGGCCATCTAAAAGAATTTGATTATTGGGAGAACTTGCCCAAATGGTGATTACAAAGAGAGTCGTCATAATCATAAGGTCATTTCTTGGTGCTCTAGTAAGCACTGGCTCCACCTGAGGGTTTGTTCAGATGGCAACAAATCAAGCGTTCCTCCCCTATCCTAAATACTTCTAACTTGTCTTTTGGCAGGTGAGGTGGCCTTTAGTTTCCACTTAGCTCCCCACAGCTCCCAGTGACGGACACCTTTTAGGAAAATGCAGGAGTATGACAGTGAAGTGGAAATGAATGCAAAGAAATGATATTTTAAGGTTGCAAAAAATGGCCTGGAATGAGTTGATGAATATGTTTGTGTCAAATGTTATCAATATTTTATGGCTTAGTTCTCAGGCTATATTTACACAGTCCCTCGAGTTACTACACATTACTACACATATACACTTAGCACAGGAAAATAGAAAAATCAGAGAATAATGCACAATTAACCTCAGGGCTTGTTACTAGTAAACTTTAGGCCTTGCCTGCAGTGGTAATTAATTTAAAGTCTAGCTGTCAATGTGGCACAGCTTCAGGTTTGAGAGGGAAAGCTGAGGATTGTATCAGTGGAATTTACTCCTGCTTGAAACCAGAGTAAGCTCCATCAGTGCAAATTTTGGATTCCCTCCTTGCATTTGATGTTTCCATTGATGCAAAGTGATTCAAAAAGATGGCCGCCGGCTACTAGAACGGGGCAAATTTGATCATTTTTTCTTTTTCCACCAGTCTAATTCCACTGATTTTAATGACACTGCTTCTGATTTCCAGTTTTGTAGAAAAGTATCAGAATCTAGAACAAAAAGTTTGAAGCAGCTAATGTAACATGGCTGCATTGCACTCTTTCGTGATCATCTTGCAAGAATTCTGCAACCTGGTGCTTTCCTCTCCTCCAAACACGAGGAAATCTCTTGGAATGCATTTTTTCATTACTGAAATGGGCTTGTTGGTGTTGAATGTGTCTCTCCAGAACAAATTCTTTCTCACCTTATACTAGTTGTCACAGTTTTCCTTGCAAGCACCATATGGTTTGCAAAAGCCACTGCACTGAAACCACAAAAAGCATCAGAATGAACTAAGGGCACACTCTTATTCCTAATTTTGGATGATAATCTTTTACATTTGACAGAGAGAGGAATCTTTCTTCCTGGGCCACACCTCTGATTGCTGTTGCCATGGCCAGCTTGCACACTCTTAGCATTTGGCAGCCCTCTTGAATTGCTCTTGGGACTCTTGGTTGGAATGAAACGCATGACTAAACAACATGCAAAGTTGCTGCAGGATTGAACTGAGAGGTCACACACCCATCTATAAAAGAGGCATGGCAATTAAGAGCAACAATTAGTTTGAGTTGATAATTTTATGCAAATGTAATATTTACTCAATAGTATATTAATCCGCTCCTGTTTAATATTTCTCACTGGTGGTTTTTCTGAATCAGGTGGCCCAGGTGGCCCAGAGACACACAGGTGGTACCCTCAAACCACCTGGATATTTTGGTAATACCATAAGACAAAGCCAAATAACTAGTTAGGCCACTGATTTGTTTTTTTTATTCAAAACATTTATGTCTTTGCATGCCACCCTGCCTGGTTAATTTGACATAAAAAGGACATTCCAAATTTTGCAGCATTGCCAGGAGTTAAAGGTCCACATGGGTTTGCATGAGGGAAGAGGAGTCAATCAGCAAAGAAGTACTTCACCAACATAACTGGGGATGGCTGAGAGGGTTCCTACCCCAGACATCAAGTGAGGGGTGCTGGAATTGGGCCCACCCCTGCAAAGTCCATGCCCTGGCAGCAAGAACAACTCCACAGCTTACCCATGCTGGCAACTACAAAACAGTGCCCAGGAGAAGAGCACGTAGTAGTAGCAGCAGCAGCTCAGCCAGGGACTGTTTAGGATTTCCCAGCAGTTCTGGCCTTCCTGATTCTAGCTGGAACTAGAGATGCGTGTACAAAGTTGCTGTTAGTACCATTCCCTTGTCCTACTGGAAAAATAGAAGGAAGAAGCAGTAGAAATCTCACCAGAAAGCCTGTGGCTCATGTGAGCATGTGCATGGATTGCCAGGTTTCGTATGTTTCTATATTGACAATGAAAACTGACCTTGGCAGCCCCCACACAAGTGTGAACATCAGATCTGGCTGAAAAACACCAGTTAATTTTGAACAATATTGTTTGCAACTCATAATTATTTTCAGGGTCCCCACCCCCATTTTTTCATTAAAGCACAAGAAGCAAAATCTAAACCCCAGCTTTTGAAAAAATGGGGTTTTGGCAAAAATTTCAGGTTTTGAAAAATGAAAAATGTACCCAGAAGTTGGAAACTTAATACTTAAATTCTACTATTTGAATGTTTGCTAAGTGTTACCCATTACGAGGTTTTTTGATTTCTAGCTTTTCATTAAAAAAGGACATTTAAATCAGAATAAGAAATTTGCATTTAACATTTAATTTTCTTTAAAAATATTTGTTATAAAATGTTTTGGTAGAAAAATATAATCTAGATCTTGTACATTATATTTAACATGTATGTAGAGTTTCCACCTTATTCAACTCATGTCTTTCCAATAAAACTACTGAGAGAGTCTAATCCAGTCTGAATGGAAGCCTTTGCTTGATGTGGCAAATTAATAATGGTATCTAGCTCTGATATAGAATTGTTCATAACTAGTATTTCAAAGTGTTTTAACAAAGAGAAGAGTCTTATTTACTGATTTTTGAAAAAGCACAACCAGTATATCTCTTACGATTGTCCTGGATCAAAATATTCTGTTGTGCTGAACTGAAGAATTTCCTGTTGGATCCACATTAAAACTAACCTGCCTGAGTACTGCCCAGGATCCCCAGTCAGATCATAGCACCCATGATGAACCTTGGTGCTCTCTCTGGGAGGAAAACCATGGTTTCTTGTGGGAAATAATTAGCCAGATTTCCTTTTTGCACTGCAAAGAGAATTGGGGCAGGAAACAGCTTGATGACAACTCCCAGGATTCACTGCTGCCTCAGGTGGGCACATTTCAATATGGAAATGAGCCCAAATTAAAATTCTGATTTTTGACCAGCTGTAATTGTTAGAATCATTGGAAAGATAGCAAACTATCTAACTGTAATTTTAGGATCATTGGGAAGTTAGCAAAGTATTGTGTACAGCAGCACTGCTTAAAGTTTTTGCCCTGTGGGTTGAATGAATGTTGCAGGGCTGGTCTACACGCTGGATTGGGCCCTGTGCATCAGGCCCAGGCCCTGTGCTACCTCTGCCCAGCCCAGCACGCCAGGATTGGGCCCCCACACATTGGATTGGGCCCTGGAGCCCCATGCTGCCCTTGTTCCTGCCTGATGTGCTGCATCAGGATCCAGCCCACGCATGCCAGGGTTGGGCCCTGGGGCCCCCTACCACTCACGCGTGGCCCTGCACTACTCTGCAGTGCACAGGGCCACACTGTCCAGACCATGGGACTTCCCATGGCTTCAGAAATTTGACAGCAGGGGACTGGTGGCACTGCTTCCCTGCCAGCTCTTTGGACCTGTGGAGAACTCCACAGGCTGGATGACATGGCTCCAGGAAGTGAATCTGGCCTGTGGGCTGGAAGTTGAGCACCTCAGACATACGTTGATGGTATTATTACTGTTATTTAATTTATACTAATGAATAATGTGGATTAACCTGTGTTTAAGTAGTATTGTTTAGTAATAGTGTGCGTGCATGTGTGTGTGTGTGTATAGACACATGTAAAGAGAGCACTTAGTAGTACCTGAAATTTACCCTATAAAGGACCCTTAGTCTCTAGTTGGAATTCTCACCTAGAGATAACCTCTAGGAGTGAAAAGAGAGGATGTTGTCCTTCAGATGGCTAAGGGAATGGTACCCTGGAAAAATTTTAATTTTAGGTGTTGAAAATCAGCTATTTCCTGAACTCTACATTTGTGTGACACATACATGACATAATTGAAACTTTTGGAAACTCTTATAAATTAACCACTGCTTTGAAACCATAGGAACTGGAAAGCATTTTGAAAACTTGCTTAAATAGTACAGCGAGTAGAATCTGAAATTAGTATACAGTGGATTCCACTTTATAGAATCGCTGGTTAATAGAATCAGCCACTTAGTTGAATAAATTTGGGAAAACCAAAACCATTTGTATATTATTACATATAAAAATCGTTCCTATTAGAATCACAGTTTTGGGGTTTTGGACTCACTTACCAGAGAAGCCTGGGGATTTTGCAGTTTTGTGAGAAGCCCTCTGTAGGCTGGCAGGGAGTGGGAGGTGGGCGGTCAGGCAGGGGCTCCATGTGCAGGTACTGTACATGCACATGGCCCCAGGCAGCCTGGAGAGCAGCTCCAGCAGGAACCACCCACAGGCGGCTGCAGTGATGTCGGCAGTGAGGACAGGCTGAGCAGGGATGGCTTGCAGGTGGCTGCAGCAGTGTGCATGGCAGGGGGTGGGGGGTGGTAGCAAGTGCCAAGCACCAATTGGCAACTGGCTGCAGATGCCGCTGACAGCACTGACAGTGGGGGAGGAGGGCAGTGATGACTGGTGACCACCCACAGATGCCGCTGGCAGCAGCAGACAGTCAGGGCGGCTAGGATCTGGAACCAACTCCCAAGGGAAGTCGTGCTGGCTCCTACCCTCGGGGTCTTTAAGAGGAGACTTGATGCCTACCTGGCTGGGATCATTTGAGCCCAGTTTTTTTTCTCCTGCCCTGGCAGGGGGGCGGACTATAAGGTCCCTTCCGACCCGACTTCTATGATTCTATGATTCTATTAAGGTTATTAGTTGATCTGGTCATGCATTTTTTGATGACTAGTAATTCTGACAACGAACTGAGTTCTGTGGTGACCAAAATTATTTGAAAATTTGTGTCAAATTTGGTACATATTTTTGGCTAAAAAGGAAAATGGAGGGACAATTATGAAAAGGTGGAAACATTTTATTCCAGCCTTTTAAAAAAATGCTTCATTCTCAAAATGCCAAAATGTTTCAATTCAACCTTTTAGAAAACATTTTTTCCTTTTTGTTTTGAAATGGCATTTTCTGTTCAAAAGTCTAACTGAATTAAAAAGAAAGTAGGATAAACAAGAGTTACTATCAAAACTAATCAAAATAGTTTATTTTTGGTAGAATGAAGCATTTTGGGTTGACCCCCCCCGCAACATTCATCAGACGGGGGCAGGGGGGAGGGGGAGAGGGCAGGGAGGGAGCTTCAACCCAAACAATTTTCTTTTTCACATTTTTGGATTAAGTCACAAAACTCAAAATTTGTTATTCATCCAGCTCCAGTTATTGAGTTTAACCCTTTAATGTTGAAGGATGCACCGAGAAATATATAATTAATTAGAACTGAGTAAAATTTTGAATGTCTGTCTTCTGGGAAGCTCCCGAGTGTCAACGTCCTTTCGAAAGCTGAAATTTCAATGCTATTTTATTGTGCGTAACAGAATTTCTTAAATCTTTAGAAAAGTTCTAAATATTTTTGTTTCTACCCTCTTGGTTAAACTGATTCATTTCAACACTACTGACATCAAAATGTTTCATTTTGATTTCTTAAAATGATTGAAAATATTTCATTTCGTTTCAGTCCCATGCTGAATTGTGTGGTGCATTGCTTCATGGAGGCTGTAGTTCAGAAACTTGATACATTAGGCTCTGTGGCCAGGCTACATCTCCCATGATTCATCTAGATTTCGGTGGCTTCCCCATTGTGTGCTATACTGGGCATGTTCAGAAGGAAGCCTGCATTACCTTGTGTCAAATGAATTTCCAGAACGCTGAGCATATCAGAGAAAGGGAAGGCCAAACTACGAGTCCTGAAGCTAATTCAGTGAAGTTTAAAGTTTCAGTGAACTGTTTCAAAATGAAAAATTTTAGGTAATTTCAACAAAATGAAAACTCTGAATTCAGGCTGAATCAACCCAACCGGAACGATTTCATTTTTTTTTTTGATTGAAAATTGATGGATTTTTTATTGAGATTTTCCCGTGGCAAGGACTGACTTGGTTTAAAGTTCATTTTTCTTCAGAAAATCATTCTGAAGGAAAATTTCTGACCAGCTCTACATAATATTGTATTGGCTGAAAGGATAGATAGGATGAAGTAGTTGCTTTTCCATTTCAAATGTCTTACCAGTTTCCCTCACTCAGTACTGATCCATATAGCACTACAGCCTGACGCCCTGTTGAAGGCATCTTCTTTTTGATGAGAATAAAAACTGAGGTTCTGACCACACGTAGTTAGTAACTTGCTAATGTACCCATGAAACTTTTCACAGGTGATATGTTTTTTGCCCTGATATGTAAAACATATTCTAGTCTAGTCCATATAGCCTCTTTCGACTGATGGTATTGCCACCCAACCCCTTTCCTACCAGTGAGCTCTAACCCAGCTAGTCCGGGAGTTTCAAAAGAGCCAAAGACAGCTCAGTACCAAACTCTTTTTTTTTTTAGGATTCTTTGAAGTCCCAGCTTTAGTCTGATTGGAAAACTCAGGGAACAAATAGACTTAAATAATGAATCTGAATGAGTGGTTTCTGTTGTGTGTCAAAATTTTTCCACTCAGAAATCAAGCTTGAACATTACAGTGAATTTTCCCCCCATTACTAATAGGCTCAGTGAGGCATAAGGGTTTTCATAGGCAACAACTTACTTCATCAGATGCCAGCATCAGGTCTGCCTCCTCAAGTTTGACGACCTGAGGAAGGACAGTTATTGGTGCCCAAAAGCTTGTCTAACATCTCTTCCAAATACCCAACTGGGTCTAACACAAGTTAATAAAAAATATTGCCAAATAAACCTGGTTTGTTGCATATTAAACTCCAGTCAGCTCTATACTATGCTGTTACTCACTGCAGTGCTTGTGTGGGTGAAACTTGGACCCATACTTACTCTAGGTTGGAACATGCTTTCAAGACCTTCAGACACTTTTCCTCTTAGAATTCCCTTATGGTGTGTGGCAAAGACTGTCTTCTATGTGGAAGTTCACACTGGAAGAAAATGACAGTTTATCCTGACCTATTACCCTTGAAATTATCTTTGTTTGGACTGCACAATACACTTATCATGCTTCAAACTGACTGTACCATCTCTCCTTGTAGAGGTAAACATGATAATGCAGGATGACGCTGTGATGTCTGCAAAGAGATAGCAGCATGGGGCAGGGGCAACCAAGGGTATAATCTGTGCTGATTGTGGGCAAACAGCCTGTTCATCACTGACAAAAAACCCCATCATTTCTTCTGTGTAAAACACCACATCCCTCCCCACACAAACACTCTTCATTAAACAAGCCCCAGCCTGCACATCATTCTGTTATTTCAGCTACCCCTTGGGTGGCTCTGGGACTCGATGCTATTATGACATTATCACTTGTTTCCAGGAGCTGCTGTGGGCAATGCGTGACTTGGGGAGATTCTCTGGGTGGGAACCAGAGTTATAGGAAAATATTAAAACTGACAGTACTGCAAGAGGACCACAAGGATCCAATTTTTGGCATCTGCTTGTGCTGTTGTGGTGGCACACATATTGTAGAGTTGTAGCCACAAGTATACACAAGTAGCAAGAGTTGGGCGGTGAAGTGCTGCCTTTTGTTGGACAGAACTTATAGTTGGGAGAGACGTTACACAAGTGCCCAACAGCTAGTCTGACATCTCGCCCAACTACAAACTAGTCCAATAAAAGATATTGTCTCACCTCACAAATATTGCTGGTGGCACCAGACAGACTTACAATTGGCCTCAGTTGCCAGCTGAATATTCCCCAAATATAACAGGAACCTCCGAGTGGCATAGGATTCCCTGCAGCACTGGGAGTAAAGGCTAGAGCAAAGCCAGAGTACTGCTGCATTTTGGCACGTCCCATGTACTGCAACAGCCGTACGTTTGTCTACCCTGGTACATTACACTGTATTAGCAAACAGACTCTGGAGGCCTGTGACCATTAATTCACTGTGCAACACAGAACTGGTTGTACATTTCCATTTCAACAGTTTTCAAGGAAAACATTTTTGTTTCAGACAAAGTGGAAATGTTCACCAAGAATTAACTGGAATCAGAATTAATCTGCAAAGCAAAACTCAAATTCTTGAATTTTCAATAGCCAGTGATTGTTTTTTGCCTTAAACCTGCAAGATTTGAAGATTTGTTTGCTGAAAATAAACAAACAATAGGTTTGGGAGTCTTTGAAGAAAATTTTCCATGACAACGTTTCATTTTTGGTAAAATAATTAGGGGGAGGATATTGCTGGATTGCTGCTGCAAAATGCACAGTGTGGATAGAGGCCGTAATCTCAGAATATCACAGTTAACCATGGCTGGGGGACGGGTGGGGGGAGGTAGGGGAGCCATTGTAGTCTCAGCACTACTCTGATTTATTCCGGGGATGGAGTCGTCCTCAGCAGCCCCAGGGAATGGGGCGATATGAATGTAAGATGCAACCACGTCTTTGGCTTCACTCAGGTCCTCCACTGAGCACAGCTTTGTCAGGGTCCTCCTGTGTCAATGGGAAATCAATCACTTATCTGGGCACCGGTGAGGACTGACAGAAGGTTTGGATTGTTTAGCCGGCTGACTGGGCAGTTCCAAGGGCAGCTCTTATCAGGAGCTGGTGGTTGTGATAGCAGACACTGGACTTTTCTTCAGTCCAGAGTGCACCCTGCAAATACATAGCCGCCTGGCAATGAACTGGAGGAGACTGACCTGGGTGCTTGGTGTTTACAGTTCAGTGCAGCTCTGCTGAGACCTATGGATAGAGCCGCCGTTGCTCACTTTGGCTGTGATCTCAATTTCTTTCTTTTTTCCAAGCCCTGTGTAGCTGTCTCCTAAGAGTCCCAGAGGAGGCCAGGGACTTTTTCTCCTTTACTTCTACTGTTTTGGCATTGTGAATTTGTTGCCAAGTTACCTTATTGACAATTCCTGGATTGGTACTGGTATGAGAGGGGTGAGTCCAGATATGCTAAAAACTGAGCCAGAGCAAAATCTGAAACTCTAACTGAAACCTCTATGGATGCCTATACACGTGCTCTGGCTGGGAGTTGGGGGGTCCTTATTTAGAGCAGCTCCAAGAGCCGCTCTAATTAAAGCACCCGGAATGTCTCATGTATCAGCGTCCCCACACTTGGAAGGGTGGCAGGGGTGCTTTGTGTAAAGCTTATGGTGGGGGGGCTGGGAAAGCAGGGAGGGCATAAGGCCTGGCAGGGATCCCCCATGGTCCCCTCCCCCCTCATCCAGCCCTCTGCTCTCCCGTCCCCTGCTACAGCAGGCGGGGACTGCCCAAATCACCAAAGCTCTCCAAATCTTTTCTGAAAAGTTTTGGAGAGCTTTGAATAGATTCAGCCCTTTTAATTGGTCCCCTGATTTGATTTGGATTCGGAGATTCGGCCACCGAATCGGGCCTAATCTTCTCCAAATCGAATCACCACCTGAAGCTTCACACAGCCCTAGTAATTACCATGCTTCAGCAGACTCAATTGAGTCTCCTCCTCCGACTGTAATTATAGTGTGTCGGACCAGCCTCCATGCTCGTGTATAGGCACCCTAAGGCATTCAAGAGTTTCATTAACTTGCTTCATTTTCACCATGTCTCTGGATTATGGTGTAGACTTGCAAACAGGACTAAATAACTTCGTACCAAAATGCCTCAACAGGTCTCTTGCTTTATGAAATATCTTGCCACTTAGAAGTAAGGTTGCCAGACATCTCAAAAAGGATGACAGCCAGACCACAAGAGTTTATCAGCCTGACTTCCTCTCTGCAAAACAAAATTGTTTAAAACTGATTAATTGGTACCAATGGACACCATTTATTTACTCTTGAGTAGTGTTAACTGTTCTGCTTGAAATTATCTGAAACTAAAACTACAATACTCCCAGCAGTTGCTTTTACTAATGCCCAGTAGTATTGTCACATTATCCTAAACTGCATGACTGGTGCCATGCAGAGTATAACTACAGAACCGATAGACATTAACCTGAGTAGAGATGAAAAAAGTAATTGTGACAAAAAGAGACACTGGACATTTTCAGGGTTTCTAGTTTTGGCTTTTAAGTTCAAATTTGAAAATGAGAGAAGTTTGCAAAAAATACTCTTGGGTATCAACAGTTTTGCACTTGCAGACAAGGTCTCTTCCCCAGTTAAATGAGTCAGTTTATGAGTGAAAATGGGCATCTTCCAAGTGAATGGTAATTTTGTTCCATTCCCAAGTTTTGATTTCTTTCCCCCATTCTTATGCCAAAAAAGTGATCTTTGTGGAATTTTATGGCAAAGTGAAAATTATGGGACATGAAATTCCCCATCTGGTATATGCAATATATGCATATGAAAGCAAAACCAGTTTTTGCATAGCGCAGGTCCTGACAGGTACTTTGTCCTAATAAACAGATTTGTATTAGCACCCCCATGATACCATACTGATTTTCACCATTGGGCTTTATGCTGCCAGGAGCCTGTGATAAAGTTTTCATGGAGAGCCTTCTATTCCTCACTGTTGGGAAATCCACCGTAATAACTGGACATACTGCAAGAGGGGACATCCCGGAGTACAGATTAGTCTTTGCATTCCTAACAAACCCAGAGGCTACACAGGGGCATGCTGATGACACAGTACCCTGCTGATTTGAGGCCATATGTAGTTCTGGGAAGTACTGCTGCTCCATTGTTTCAATGGCAGAGGCCCTGATTTAAGATTTACAAGATCCCTGCTGCTACTTGTTGTCTTATTGTCATAGACAGGAACCAAACATGAAGCCCTGGGGCTTGGCTTGGGGAAATTGTAGCCTGTGAGCTGGGTGGGTGCTGCTGTTATTGGAAATCATATAAATCATCAATGGGGTTACAGGGGCCAGGAGATGGATTGCAGCTCTATCCCTGCCGTCATTGTCCAAGTAGGCTCACCAGGCTCTGAACTTCAGGCGTGCTTCTTTCTGCCAGTTCACAAATGGACAGGACACCCCTCAGCTGAGGGTTTTTGGATCTAATTAAGCCCTACCTTAAGCAGGTACAACTCTCCTTAGTTACTGAGACCTGTTCTTATTTGCACCAAGGCTGAATTTAGCCCTTGACTGCTTGCTTTGCCCCCTGAACTGGATCATTTGATCATCTCCTACATGATTTCCCCACTTCCCCTTAGGAAAATGCCCTTTTCAGCTAGCTTCCCTCATCCATACACCCCTTTCACTTCTTTTTCACTCTTGTTCATGTGATCCCTCTCTCGCAAAGCAAGGAAAAAAACATAAGACCCAAGCATCTCCACAAATACCAGTTCCTCAGCTCACTACCCTTATATTTCCTGGCATCATGGGGTTAGGAAAGAATTTCTCTGGCCCTATGCTACCACAGTCAGTCGCTGTGCGAGGCAAGTGGAGATATAAGTTAAACTTTCTCTGAAATCCTGGCTACTGGACAGAGCCATATCCTGGAGTGGAGCCTATATTCAAGGGTTCTGTGCCTGATTTGGCCATTTGTAATTCATTGAATCCTTGAAAAGTTGGGCTGGAAGGGACCTCTGGAGGTCAAAGCCCCCACCCTAGGCATGATCAGATCACCTCCATCCAAACCATGCCAAACACAGTCTTGTCTAACTACACAAATCAATCCTGTCACACAGTTACAGGGCCCAGCACCCTAGCCTGCCACAGGTAAGGCAGGAGGACAGTGGTGGTCAGTGTTCTTGTGCTGCAAGGGTTGCTAAAATATTCTTGAGAGCCAAGAAAGAGGGTCATGCCCCTTGCTACAGAGAACGGCAAAACCCACTACATCTGTACCAAGCTCGCCATGGGGTAAAATTCCTTCCCGATTCTAAACGTGATCTGGCCCTGAGAGGAGGGGAAAAGTGCTCTAGCTAGGAACCCTCTAGGTTTTAGTCCCAGCAGAAGCATTAGCACACCCCAGTCACAATTTCCCAGCCAGCACCCAAGGCTTTTAAGGAAGGTAAAAAATAACCCAGCAGAACACCCCCACCCACGAAGATGTGTAACAATAGGAGGGGGGAAAAATCCTTTCTGGCCCATATGGCAATCAGCAAAGGTCAGAAGCATGCAATACCCATAGCATAGTATGGGCATAGCTACTTCCAGATCAGGGGTGCTCAGCCTCTGGTCTGTGGAGCAAATTTGGGCCATAAAGCCATGGCATCCAGCCTACAAGGATCCCCACAGGTCAGAAAAAAAATTGGCAGCAGGGGCGTGCGGAAGCTCTATGTGGCGGGGTCCAGTCTTGCACAGGTCACCACGGTGTAGCAGGATCACGGCTGGGGCCACCCCCAAATGTCCAGATTGGGTTGGGCTGTTCCCTGCCCCCTCCACACATCTGGATGGGGGCCACTCCACACCACCCACACCCCAGCATTGTGATCAGGGCCAAGCTGCTCCTCCTCCCCAGCATGTCTGGGTTAGGGCTGCTACACCCTGCCCCACCCTGTGTATTTGAATAAAGGCTGGGCTTCCCTTCCTGCCCAGCACATCCAGATTGGGACCACTCTGCCCCACCCAGTCCCCCCTACCACACTGGGATTGCAACCAGGCTGCTCCCCACATTTCAGGATTGGGGTTGCTCCACCTCATCCCCCCACCACATGTCCAGATCAAGGCTGCTCTGCCCTGCTCCCCACAGCCTGCCAAAAGGGTCTGGATCCAGGCTGCTCCACCCTGCCCCACCCCAAACATCCTCCTTACAACATCTGCCCTTGGTCAAAGAATCCAAAACCTTCACCTCAGGGCTTTGGACCATCAGAGTCCAAGGCTTTTTCACCACCTCAGCCACACCTTTACTTCCATGATACAGTGGTCCCTGCTTAGGCCCTTGCCTTTCACTGAGAGGACTGATGAGAAAACCACTCATCCTCCAAGCTCCTTAATCATCCTGCCAAGAGCCTCATAGCCTCATGTGATCTGTTCAGTGTCAATCCTGGCAGTATCATTGGTGCCTACATGGACATTCAGGAAAGAAAAGTGGTCTGAGGGATTGATGAGCTCTAGCAATCTTTCTGTAACGTCCTGAATGCGGGCATGGGCAACTCATTTCAGATGTAGTGGTAGTGTGTCTACATGTGCAACTGCTGCTGAATGGGTTTACTCAGCAGTCACCCATCTACACATGCCTTACTATTCAGTAACTACTTGGCAGTTAATTTGCTACCTGTATTTGCAGCTAGCAAATAACTGCTGAGTAGAGCAAATTACTGCACAGTAAGGGTCTGCACATGTAGATGGTGATGCTACTGTACAGTAATTTGCTCTATTTCACAGGAAAGCATCTCATGTAGACATGCCCAGCATGAATTTTGTTTGATCTTGAACCTAACCAAACCATTTCTAGGCTTTTGCAAAAGTTTGCATGACTCACTTTCTCCTATATTTTTTCTTTTTATTATTATAATTATTTTCATCCCTTTTCAGGGTTTGTGCCAAATTGATTGCTGGTATAACTGTGTGCTTAATCACCACAGCTAAGAATATGGCCCACCATCTGGGATCACAAAGATAACTGCTGAAACACCACTAGATAGTTTGGTCTTGATGACTCTTTTGTAAGTATCACATTTGAAAGCTCATGGAGCCCTCTCTCACTTATACTCATATTGATCTACACCAGTGCAAGTAAGAAAATAATCAGGCCCAGGAGATTCAGATAAAGTTTGAAAGCCAGCCCCAACTTTTGATGTTTTCTCCCGCCAAATGTTTCACCCTCTGGACCCTCTCTGTCCCCCACCCCCATCACCACTTGTCTCTTTTCTATAGGCTAGAGAAGTGGTCTCCAAACTTTTTTGATTGTGCACCCCTATCAGTAAAGAATTTTTGAGCACGTACCCCCAATATATGTATATTTATTTAAATAGAAGTTCTAATATTTTCTTCCCGCACCCCAATGCGCGCACCCGATTTTGATTCTCTGGCCAGGTCTACAGAATAAACATACCATGCTTCAGTTATATCTGATTAGCACTTCTGATGTGCTACTTAGTATAGGAGTATGCTAACTGGAACTGCCACCTTGCAGTGCTAATTAGCCCATAGGAAATGCTGCACCAACTGCAGCAAGACAAGTGCTCACGAGGAAATCCCCAAAGGTTGAGAGATTTGGTGTACTGTGTAGACATGGGCTAAGGGGCATAATGTTAGGGAAGACGTGGTATGAAAAAACTGCACTGGTGTAGGGTGAGGTATAGTCTGGGTCTTGCGAGAATGGCATAAAGTTCATTCCAATCACTGAAACTGGTCATTGAGAGAGGGAGACAGTGAATCAATGCCTTTTTGAGTAAGCATGGAGATCACCAATACAGTCACATTCCTGAGATAACTAAATGAGGATCTGATAGTGTTACTCAGAAAACTTGAAAATAGAGTCCAGAAGCAAGTGTGTAACCCAGCTTTAGAGAGAAGCAAGAATAGGAATATGGACACAGTTTCATAGTTTAGTTTGTAGGGTCAGAAGGGACCTGAGCGCAGTCATTTAAGGAGGCTGCAAAGAGAAGGTCAGCTCTGGTCAGTGAATGCACAACACCTTGCTTTAATTATTCCTTCACTTCTGGCTCTTTGTCACAGCAATTACTATTATTGCTGTTCATCACTGGCAAAGTGCTCTGCCTCACAACACAAAGGCCCTTCCTAGAAGAGTTTACTTTACAAAAGACAGGCATAAGGAAGACAGGATCTACAATAGCTCTCTGGGACTCGGGTTGTTTTTCTGCTCCATGTTTGCGCAGTGCCTGGAGAGTAGGGGGGTCTGCTCTACTCTCATAAAAATAATAGACAACATCCACAATACTAGCTGAGGAGATTAGGAATAAAAGCTGGGAATTTCAAATGGCCTTAAGGGAAATAGTTGTTAGCTGACTGGCTGATTGATTTTCAGTGGAAGCTTTAACAGGGTCAGGATTCTCGTCTGGCTCCTTTAAGTCTCTTTGCAGTTCCCAGCCAAAATTACTCTGTGGACCAACTGTCCCATAATTACCTGCTCTGGGGGTCTTGTGTATTGCTCTGAACCATTTGATGCTGGCCACTGTCAGGGTGGGATGCTGAACTGGGGCTGAGGGTTATGCCTTGGACACTATAGTAGGAACTGTTCTGAAGCTTCCAGGTCCATTGTGCCTTGCTTCCAGGCGGTGTGTCAGCCTTGGGGCTTCTGCTGGGGTCATGCATACTGCCCTCTGTTGTGGGCTTCAGAACTACTGTTTTAACCTTAAAATTAAATCTTATTTTAAAAACGGGTCTGGAAAATGAAATTAGCGATGCTAATGGAAGCAAGCTCCCCTGATGGCTTCTAAGTGCTTTGTTCCTAGTGAAAAGAAAACTTTTCTAATTGGCACTTTCGAGTCTTGTGCAGCTAGATGCATTCCATATGATAATCAGAGCCAGGGCTGCCCAGTCCCTGCATAACCCTGCAAATTATGGGAAGATGATACATTTAATTGTATGGATGTCAGGCACTGGAGTCATTTTCCTAATCCTGAAATTGGAAAGAAATACAGAAAATAATGAATATACAATCAGCTGGGGATGATTCAGTGTCTTCATGCTTTCCTTAATTTCAAAAAAGTTAGAAGGGGAACATATGGACAAAGATCTCATTTTCAAATTGAACAGGCCAGATCCTCAACTGCTGTATCATCCAAGCTCCACTGAAGTTAATGGAGTTATACTGATTTATGCCTGCTGAGGAGCTATCGCTATATTTTTAAAGGTGGAGTCTGATTCTCTTTGCACTCTGATGGGTGTAGAGCAACAGGAATGCCTTTGAAGCCTGAGATCACATCTACATAAAACTGGAGTAAGTGAAAGTGGAATTGGGCTAATAATTTAATCTGCCCGTTACTACTCATGGCCATGTTGCATCTTTATTTTTGTCAAAAAAAATCCATCAAAAAACCCAACCTCACAGATATGAGCCACCACTGATGCCTACTGGAAAAGGATGACATACTTTCCAGTTAAATTTTGCTGCTTCCATATGATATGTTTCTTTTCTCATGTTTTTAATTATAGGGATCAATCCCAGCCATAAGCCCGTCAAACTTCTTGACATCTCTCCTTAAAGCAACAAGGAGGAGGTTTAAATGTGGAATATAAGGACACAGGAATAGCTTGACTGGCTCATGCTTGAAACGCATCTGGTCAAGTTACCTAGCTCTGACAGTGGCCAATAACAGATCCTTCAGCAATGAGAACCTGAAGTAGGAAAATACGTGGTTATCTGTAATCTGCATTATTTCTCAACAGATCTCCACTAGACATTAGTGTAAACCCTAAAGGACAAAGTTTAATAACCCTTCCAAGTGTTTTATAATTAATCATAATTCTGAATATTCTCATTGTCCATAAAAATGGTTGATCCTGTTCTTCTATGGGTTTGAGCCAGGTGACAGAAAAGCCAGTTCTGGTCCCCTGGTCACGTTTACACAGCAAATACACCATGTCAGGCAATGACACATCCTACTGCTGCCTGCTGGCTACCACCTGAACCAGAAGCAACATATCTGAGTTTGCACTGCATTGTGGATGGGCTAATTAGAGACAAGGCTTTATGAAAACTTGGATATACTGCTCTCAGTCCAAGTAGCCCACATAGCACTGCAAGATGTGCCTAAGGCAGCACCTGCCAGTCATGCTACATTTATTGTATAGACATGCCTTTACTGATGGCAGTGCAAGGCATGGCATGATAGAAACAGCATTTTCCCCACTTGAAGGTTGTCACTCAAGGCAAATTCTATGCAAGGTCAGTATCGATTAACTCTATTATATATCATGTACTCCTCTGTAACAAACCAAAGCATGGGCTAGAACATTCATACTACCATTTTTGTTCTCAATTGTTCCTTTTTTTTCATGTAGCCCCTTCTGTGCTCAATCCATAGAGCATATGAATCAGTTAAAACTTTGAAAAGGAGGAATTAGCCTTTGGTTCATGGCACTAGCTCTGGAAGTGTCCACTTTCAACCCTTTCACAATCAAGACTACAGATACACTCCATTCTCAAGATCAACAAGCTAAATCCAGAGAGGCTTGAAATATTTGCAGTTTCCTCTTTGATTTCCAGGTGGCCTGTGCAAGTACTCTGCATCTCATCAAACTGACTTACCTACTTTCACTACATTTCTTGTGTTCATCTAGCTAGATTCATTCTGCTCTAGATCTTTACTATGCCTATTGCAAGGGAAAAGAGCGTGATACTCCTTCAGCTCTTCTTTTTTTTCTGTTACCCTTCCATTTGTCACTAACTATATTTAATATTTCATTCTGAATTTTCATAGCTAGGCACTTACACACATGAATTATTAAACAGCCAGATTTCTTTGAAATAAACATATAGATAAAGACAGCTAGCTGCAGGTATCTTTTTTAAGGGTGACAGTTGGTTACTAATCAGGAAACAACATTTTCTTTTTATAGGTTTGGAATAAAAACACCAAAGCCTGTTTTCATTCTCTGCTTTGAAAATACACTAGTCCCAGGATGGCATTTTCAGATGCATACAGGGATAGTCTCATGCTGCTCCCACCGAAGGATTTGGGAATTTTACCATTAAAATGAGTGGGAGTAGAATTAGAACAGGGCTAAGCACGTTTGGAAACCCCGCCTTACGAAACCCACATTTCAAGCGGCTTCTGACCTTTGCACCAGATAATGACCCCTCTACCACCTATATTTTCATAGTTTTGAAGCAACTCCACTGCTTTTAGTAGAGGCGCTCTGGATGCATGTGGTGCAACTGAGGGAAGTCTGACCCTCAGCAGTGTCAGTTTATGTCCTTAGTGGTGCCTCCCATGAAGTTGCATTTGCTTGCATTGAGGCCCAGACAGCCCGTGATTACAAGAGTGGGGTTTGGAGGTAGAACATGTACTGCTGCATAGGCATCACACAGTAGCCCAGTATTACAGGGTGGATGAGAAGAGGCAGGATAGATGAGAAACTCATTACTCAGATAGGGAATCAGCAGAAACAAAAGACTGATGCAGCACCGGTAACACATCTGTCAAACACCAATGGTTAAGAACTACTTCAAGTGCCTACCATTTTGAAGAGACATGGCTTTGCTTCTTACTCTCACAAGTTTATGTTACTTTGTGATCTCAGGCAGATCCCCAGCTCAAGAGGGAGAGTTGGGACCAGCCTAACAGAGAAGCATCCTAGCCAGATTCAATCTCCCTATTCTGGCTGATTACATTAAGATGTGCAATGTCATTTCTTTTTCGACTACTCCGCTGCACAAAGCTCCAGATAGCCTCACCACATGTTTTTCATAACTATGATGCTGTGTACCTCGAAGTCAGAAAGAATGTGGATCTTCTGGCTCAAAATTAGAAGCAAGGGATAGCTCTGGTGGTCATAGGAGGGGCCTCGGTAGGTCTTTGAATTGTGAGTCTCCACCACATAGCTAAATGTACTAATCCCTTTGCCAGTCTCTGTAAGAGTGAGCACTCTCAATCTATGCATGGGTGCGGTAGGAGGAAAGTAATAGCTTCATCTTAATGAAGAGTGTTTTGGTTTGCTGCATCTGGAAGACTATTTTTGTTCTTTGTAGTTCTGCTGGTTGGCATGCTGGGCAAGAACTAGGGCTGCAGTGTGGGAGTGGTAGGCAGGCACTCAATTTGCTGCCTACACTTGGAAGAAGATCAAGGCTTTAATTTTCATTACACTTGCCCTGCCTGCCAGAAAGAAGCACTTTGATTTATTTCTGGTGGCTTCTTTTCAATGCCAAGCTTGGAGACACTAAGATGTGTTTCAATTTCTTGAAGAAACCACATTGCCTAGCTGAGGAAATGTATATTTAGATAGCAATGGAATTGTGTTTAAGTATGGAAAGGCTTGGCTAATAGAAATGGCATAGCATACTATAAGTAGATGCCATAGTGTGGAATGCCAGCTCTGCCCTTTGCCCTGGCAGGTCGTGGGAGGTACACTGTGAACTCAACTCCAAGTCAAGGCAGGAATTCATGTGAACCTTCACTGACAATACTATTCCTGGAGGTATCTTTTAGGAAAAAATGGTTGCGATAATGTTTGGCAGGGGGTAGAAGATGATCATAGGACTGGTTGATAATTTTTCATGACACTTTTGTATTATTAAAGATTGTTTTTTTGAATAAGTATTTTTTTCTACAGAATGTCTGGTTTCCTCATCAAATTTGGCTTTTTGGTGAACAACACTTCCTCAAAGGAAATTTTTTTTGAGGTCTCAGCCTGAAAAAAAATGTTTTTTGGCTTCTAAACATTGAAACAAAAAATATCATTTAGGGGTTTCCAATCCTTTTTCTTAATACAACCTTTACATCTTTACCTTAAAAAAAAGAGACCAAAATGAAAAAAAAAAATTAAGAAAAGAATTGTTTGTGTTTCAGTTTTCCTTTGGGGAAAATTCTTGTTTTTCTACTAGCTCTAAAAATACTAGTAAAGGGGTAGAATATGGGGACAGACTTAAATCAGTCAAAAGTCTTCAAGAACGCATAAAAAAGGACAAATGAGTGCTTACTCTGGATGTCCTGTTCACTGTTGATCAAGGTAGAGTTAATTTATACCATGGTATAAGTGTCACAAATGATGCATTAAGAAAGGTACCAATTCCCTCAGTCTGTCCTCAGAAGTCATGTGCCCCATCCCCATAACCATGTCTGAGAAATGTTCCTCCACTATTATGTGAGGTAATCTGGGAATGTGAAAGTGTGCCAGCTAAACCCATGGTCCTTCATTTCTATTCATTCTGTGGTTTATATAAAAAAACCAATCCTTTAATTGACATATGTCCCTCCCCAAACTCTCCATTACAGCCGGCTGGAAAGCAGGTTTTCTGTTCTGCAGAAATTAATTTTGAATAAGGAAAATTTTATTTTTTTAAATCAGAATAAAAAGCTAACCTTGTTAACTCACCTGCAAAGTAAAAAATCTGAGAAAATGGGATTCTGGACAATCTAAGTTTGATAGAATTGAAGCATTCAGTTTCCAAGGTGTCATTTTATTTTGTTTGATCTTTATTATTATATAAAACACAATGAATTCATATACTTAATGTCAAAATGAATACTTCAGTGTATACACCAAAAAGAAATGAATTAAAACATCATTTTTCAAATGAAACTTGAAATGAAATGTTCATACATTGTCAGAACATTTTTTTAAATTGGTGAATTCCTGCAAAACAGCTTCATTTCTATTAAATGATATTTTTCAACTGAAAATTATTTTATGAAAATATTTTCCATTGGCTCTATTACTGTCCTGCATCTTGGTCCTCAACCTTTTCATTCTCTGGAGTCTTTGCTGGGGGTTTATAGATCCTAACGTGGTCAGTGGACCATGGTTTTAGAACCAGTTTAAGAATGCCGGCTCAGCATCAACTACTCTTCAGTCATTTTTTCTGAAGTGACTCCAACTGGTGAATTTAACTGTGAATAACTTATCAAAAAGAGTGGGAAGGAGGACTTGGCTCCAACTAAGAAATCTGACAAGGCCCTTTTTCTTTATATATCCTCTGTTAGTACATGGAGAGACCCCCTGGGCAGAAAGAGCTGGAAAGCAGGCAGTACTTGTAAGGGTTTTTTTTCCTATTAAATTCTGATCCAGAAAGATCAAATCTGAACCCCTTCCATTAGCTACAAATCTCCATCTCTTAATCTCTCACCCATCCATTCCCCTGAAAACTTACAAAGTGTTGCTTTTTTTTTGGCTGAAACATTTCTTCTACAATTTGGTTGCATCTTACTTTCATTATGAAATTCAGTTTGGAAGTCACTTCTGCATTACCACTGTAAGAATCTAGGGTGTGTTTCTCCCAGCCCTGTCCCATAGTTCGATACTCCTTTGATATACGGGCAAACTGTATAATCCCTCCTTTCCCTTTCATTTCCTCCCCATTGAAACCATGACCTGAAGTCTGTATGAATTAGTTCTGGTTAATATAAAATTGTATGCAGCCCACACTTGATTTTATTTTGCAAATTCCCCTTCCTAGTTAATGAAAACATGAGTTTTTAAAGCAAATAAAATTAAAAAAACCACAGTATAAATACATTACTTTGGTCTTGCTGGAGGGAAGAACAGAGGAACTCAAGAACAGTAAGGAGCATGATTCTCTTTTCATTTATACTGGCTTTTTCCTTCCATGTCAATCCATAGATTTCAATTGATTATAATGATGTAAATGAGAAGATGCTCAGGTCCTGAGAAGTGAATAAGGAATATGACTTCAACCATTCTTCCCTGCAGTTTCTTCCTCTGTAAAGTGGAGATTATAATACTGATCTCCACTGTAAAGTGCTAGAAAGGGGATTGACATTATTTTTCTCCAACATGGTGAGTAGCTGTATGTGTGGCTAATGGGGGCCAAGGATGCACTTATAGGCCAAAAGTGTCCCTTAATCGTTTATGCCCCAAACCAGCTTGCACTGGAGTGAATGAAATCTAACCAGAGCTGGATTAGAACTGGATAGAGTACCTCTTCCATGGTTTAAGCTTCTTTGTATTTTAAATTGTTCGGGAATTGTATCTCCCTTCTGCCAACCTCCTACTCCCCAAGCTGAAAGCCACCCTCCTCTGGACTAGCAAACCACTTCTACTCTGCGTGGAAACCAAAATATCAAGTATGAAAATGAAATTCTGCAGTCAAATATACCACATTGTTCTGTCCTTTTTATTTGCATTGGAAGTCAGGCACTGCTCCAGGAATGGGTCCCCAAATTTTAACTGATCTTTTTTTTTACTATAATTATATTTGCATATATGATATATATATATATATGTGTGTGTGTGTGTGTGTGTGTATATGTGTGTGTGTGTGTGTGTGTATATATGTATATGTATATGTACATACTTTTTATATATCTCTATATGCACATACATATATATAATCAAAATGGAGCTGCCAAGTGGAAAGCTTAGTGAATACCTGTTCATTAAAAAGTCATTATTAAAGCCCATTCAGGTTGACAAACTTCAGTTGGGAATTAAAAGTGAGATTTTCATTATCCCATTGAATATTTTAAGTCTTTTCAGACACTGAGGCCAAAAAATAAATCAGTGCCATTTCACAGAAACATGAGCTGGCAGAATGGTTATTATTATTATTTATTATATAGAGGGGAGAAATCTTGGGTGGTTTCTTTTGATGGGCTAAATTGCAAGCTCTCTAACTTAGGGAAAGATGCAGTCATCTAGGGGCACAAGAAAGCATTCATCCTCAGCCTCTGATTTAATTTATACATCAAGGAATATGATTCCTGGGCTTGTGCCAGCTGTGCCTGCAGAACAGGCACACGCAGGCACAAACAAGGAATCATGTGTCAAATTCTCTGCTCAGGTGAGTTTTTGCCTGGTGTACCAAAAAGTGTATTTGGGAGGTGAAGGGGGTGAGGGGACGGGGAGGGGACAGCCAGAGAGCTGGCTGCAAATCCCTGATTGCCTGCCTGGCCCCTCATTCCAGCCTACGTTGAAGTCAGCCAGAGAGTGCTCCAGCTTGTGCCACTTAGGAGCCTTTGTCTCAAGAAACTGTACTGCCAAGTCTAGCCAGAAGTCAAGTGGCTACACATATGTCTCCCTGTCTTCTACTACAGACATATTCATATACATGTATAAATTAAAGCCAGAAAAGACTGCAATCTGTCTAAAATCTGTAGTCTGACCTCTTTTATATAACTAGCCTTTATGCATCATGATCTATTCCCTGTGGCAAAACTAAAGCTTAAGTTACACAAAACCAATGCTCAAAAAACATGAACTGTGCACCACAAACAGTGAATGGGAGAGATCAGAGATCATTAATACCTGAGGCCTTTTCAATGGGGAGGAACTGATTTAGTGAGAATTGATTCAGATCTCAGCAAGTGAACCCACCCCAAGCTGTGGAAGAAACACACTGACCTGGGGACAAATCCCTTCATGACCCTAAATCTAGAAATCTGGATGGGCCTGAGCATGTGAACAAATCACAGCAGCCTGACATGACAGATGGTTTCAGTACCCCCAGAGCACTCGTCCTCCATCCCCAGTGTCTAGTCTCTAGCCACGACCAATCTTGACATTTTCAGGTGAAATAAAAGTCAAATATGCAGTAGGGGGAAAAAAAATCCTTCCTCATTGCATCCCTGAAGCATGAGATTCAATTATAATTCAGGGCACTACACTTCAAAAAGGATGTGGACAAGCTCAAAAGGGTGCAGAGAAAGGCCACGCGCATGATCAAGGGCCTGGGGAACAGGCCTTATGAGGCAAGACTTTGGGATCTGGGACTGTTCAGCCTGAGCAAAAGAAGGCTGAGAGGCGACTTGATAGCTGCCCACAAATACATCAAGGGAGACCACCAGGACCTAGGTGAACAACTTTTCAGAAAAGCCTCAACCCCAGGAAGATGCGGGCCAATGGACACAAGCTAGTCAAGGAAAAGTTTCAGCTGGGCATAAGGAAAAACTTCTTTTCTGTACGGGTAACTTAAGCCTGGAATACACTTCCAGCAGAGGTGGTGCAGTCTTCCCAGTGCTGCTTATGGGAGTAAAATCAATTTCCTGCTTCTACTCGATACATCTGACAATCATAGTAAGCCTTTTTGTTACAGCATGGCACTCAGATATCAAACCGAGGCAGTTATTCCCAAAAACCTCCACTTCTGTCTTTGAGTCACTGTTTTCCAAAATAGTTTCCCATTGTGCAAACAGAGCCTGGATTTTGGTTTCCAGATACAGTACTTTGCATATACCTGCACTAAAACATATCCTATTGGAGTGAAACCTTCTGACCAAGAGGCCCAAATTATTTTGTAACAGTAAGCTGTCTACTCCATTTGCTATCCCACAAAGTTCTGTGTTAAATTTTACCACCAAAGAATCAATATAATTGTTTAAGCCTCTTCTAACAATATAAAATAGCGTTGGATCAAGAACTGGTCTTTGGGTAACCTGACTAGAAACCGTTAGATTCACTGATATCTGCTCAAACATTAATAACAGCATTTTGAGAGTATAACCATGAGACAGTTTTTGTTCCATGTAATAAATATTAGCTCTTGAACCACATTATATGGTACAAAATCAAATGCAAGGGAAAACTGAAAGTATATCAACAACTGCCTTTATGAAACAGATCTTTAATCCTCTCTTAAAAGGGCAATAGGTCGGTTTTTTTGGTAAGACCTGCCTTCCATGAAAACCTTTTTAATTAAATTTAGATCATTTTAATACATTAATTAGCCATTTTTAATATAGAATATTCCAATATTTTAGCTAGGATGGTTAGCAAGCTAACAGGTTTCTAGGATCATTCCTGTCTCACTCATTTGCTCAGCTGCCTTCCTTAACGTTCCTGTATCCTTTTTAATAATAGGAACAGCAACTGCAGCATTCACAATCCTTCAGTTTTTCCAAGTCTTGTTAAAGACTAATGCTAGCGATTCTGAAGGCTTTTTTCAGACTCTTTGCCAGTTGATTTGAGAATGTTTAATTTTAGCAGATGTTGCCTCATATTCTTCTTTATTACAAATGGGAAACTTTTCATTTCAGCAATATCATATGGGATGATTACATTCTCCAACTATGTATACCTATTGAATATCTAGGAATATCTATTGAACAGTTCTTTTGAGACCACAATGTCTAATTTTTATTATTTACATCTAGCAATGTACCTATGACAGCCCAAGGATTTTCTTGTTCCTGAGCTATTTTATAATAGCCTTCCTCTTATCTTTACCACCATTGGTAAAGAATGGTAAATCTTTACCACCATTTCACAGCTTTCTGTGGCTTGCTTTATGAGTTCTCTCTTCATATTGTAATTTGTAACTTGTATTTATCACTGTTTACTTAACCATTTTTCCTTCCTCTATAAATGAATTGTTCATGTTTTATCATCACTCTATCATAACTTCTTTGCCACAATGTCTTCCTGCCCATTTCTTTTCATGTCTGGGGTATTAGGTTTTTAAGGCTTCCCATAGGATGTCCTTAAACAATTCACAGTCTTTGTTGACACTTTCCATATTAAATGCATTTTCTTAGTCAGTCTGAGCACCAACTGCCTTAAACTTCAGAAAAGTCACCCTTTTAACTTTCTGAATATATAAATTACTGTTGGCATGTTGAAAATGTAAGCAGAACTTCATAACCAGTCTGAAGGCAACTGCTAATTTTGAAATCAGTAATTAACTTGTCTTTGTCCATCAGACTGAGGTCTGATATTGAGTTACACCATGTTGCACCCAGGACTTCTGTGTTAAGTTACCATCTGTTTAGAAGCTGTACAGAAATGTTGTTAATGGCAGCATGAGGCTCCCAGCAAGTCTCTCAGCATGAAGTCACATATATTAGCACAGTTTTTGTTTCTACACATTATGGGAGAAGTTCATCCTGGTCCCTAGTGCAATGATTTTTAACCATGGTGCTGCAAGGTACACAAAATGAACACATTGTTTAGATCCAGATGTGCAGGCATGTGCTGTTTGTGGCACCACAAACCTCTTTGCAGTCCCACAAGCTGAATGCCTGGCACATTAAAATGTGCCATGCCTTGAAAATTTGCAGCATGGGGGCAAAATTTGCTACAGGGAAAGTAGCAAAAAAAACCCCCACTGTGGAAAATGTGGTGTGGCGCACACCACAGGAGCATGCACCAGCAGACACAGAGGCTCATTCCTCCAGGGAGAGGCTCTGGCTGCTGGCCAAAGCATCTCCCCCTCTTTAGTTCTGCCTTGGTTACTTCAGCATGCTGGAAGAAACAGGGAAAGGGCAGTTTGCCCGCAATGAGGCATTTGCCCCACATCGAAGTGCATGTTCAGGGGTGTGCACAGTGGCAAAAAGTAGTGGCACAAATTTGTGCTGCTACCATTTTTGTCACTGCAAGCACATGCCCCTGCAGAAACATTCTGACCTGTTGTGGTCTTTCTGAGTTCTTCACAATGGAAGGACTGCTCTACTGTTTTTCTGTAAAAATCAGTGAAAACTAAGAGCTGGTATTTTTTTGAGGGATGCCCTAAGTCCAAGGAGGGGTACCCTAACTGCCTTAAGTCTAACAGAGGGGTGTCTTGAGTCTAATGAAGTTGAGAACCAGTGAGAAGAGTCAGTATGTACTAGGTATACTTGGAAAAAAAGTAGTTCCTATTAACTTTAACACTCCAGTCATGTCACCTATCTCACTAAATTCCACATGTGACTAGCTGCAAAATTATAAGTATATAAAGAGGTATATATGTATATAAACTAGGGGTGCATGAAGTGGGCCCTATTTGATTTGGATTCGGCCCAAATCAGGGACAGTGATTCAATTCATTTATTTGGATCACTGTCCCTGATTTGATTTGGCTAAATCCGAATCTGAAGATTCAATGCTGATTTGGAGAATCAGTGATTCGAACGTAGACACAGATTTAAAAGTTTTTTCTACATACCATGAGGTACCAGTGAAACTGGTATTGCTATGATGCTGGCGCTCATGGAGCATCCTACAGGAGTGCGGGGGGGGGGGCCCCCCCACATGCTCAACGGTGAACCTGGAAGCAGACTGAAAGTAATTCTGGTCCATTTCCACGTCTGCCAGGGAGCACACAGGGCCCCCCCCCCCCCACTGGTTTGGTATTGGCCACAACGAGACCCCAGGTGTCCCCCCCAGACCCAGAAGGCACCAGTTGCCAAGGGGGGGGCACAGGGAGGCCCCCCAGTGTGCTCCCTGGCAAACCCAAAACTGGACCAGAAGTGCTTCTGGTCCACTTCTGGGTCTGTTGCCAAGTGCGCTGGGGACTCCCCTGCGCTCCTGTGGGACACTCCATGCGCCCCAGCATCGCAGCATTCATGAGCCACCTGCTACCTAGAGGTATGTAGAAAAAAGATTTAAAGCTGTCTCTATGACTGAATCTCCAAATCTTTCCAAATCTCTGCAAATTGATTTGGAGGGTTCCAATTTGATTCGGAGAGATTAAAGTGTCCTCTGATTTGATTTGAATTTGGAGATTCAGCCACCGAATCGGGCCGAATCTCTGCCGGAGCAAATCAGGGACCAAAGCTTCACACGGCCCTAATATAAACTACTACAAGTATGTTCCTTACATGCTTCTTTGTGCTTTGATTCGTCATCTGTATTATGTCATGAAGCTGATTTTTGCACTTAAGTGTTTCTACTTGAATTATACTATTATAACCTGCCCCTTCCTGACTAGTTTAAGGTTTAACTACCAAAGCTAATCTATTCCCATGAGTTTGGTACCCCTATTATCGGTGTGGAGGTTGTCAGTACCATACAGACTTCGCTCTCCGAAGTGGGTGCTTCACTGAAATACAAAATCAAACCCTTCCTCTCTATACTGTTGAACCAAACCTTCACCTAGGTACATTAAAAATCTTTTGCAGAGCATTATGGACAGTATCTGGTCTCTTTGAGTGCCCTGAGCAGCCTAAAGATTGAAGAACAAAGTAACAGATTCTGCATCTCTGTGCAGATGTTGCAGCAAAAGAGCTGTGCATCCACAAATGTTCCACATCTGCTCCTGTGACTGATTCAGAGGCGACTTTTAAAGAGACGCAGTAACTGGCTGTCAGACTGATCGTTCAAGAGGTCTGTGGTTTGGGTGCCATCCAGATAATTACTGAACAAGAACTATCTCAGAGGACTTTGGGAGGAGGCCTAAAGCTGGGCTTAATTAACAGCTTATTTCCAAATTAATATTTTTAAGGGTTTGGGCTACATTTTATTTTCTGTCCCTTCCTCCACTACTCCATATCTGACCAATCCTAGTATGTTCAATCTTAGGACACACTGTCAGCTTTTAGTACATGTGTTTGAGCCTGCTAAAACCTGTAAAAGCTTGGAAAAAAGGGAAAAATAGCTAGGAATGGGTGAACGTCATATAAATAGCAGTAAAACTGTTAAATCTATTTGCATTTCACACCCCATAATTTTAGACTCCACCTCAGAACACTGCTTGAAAGTCAGCACTTTTAATTGTCCAGTAAATTTCTTTTTTAGACAGCTGCTTCATAAACTGCCATTGCTGTGCATGGTGAGAAAAAACAGATAACTGATTTATCGTAGGATGGAGACTAGAACGACCAGTTGTGTGCCATGCCTCGCTGCACCACCTTGGCCCCCACCCCTGACCCTTTTCGCTTTAAATCAACGTGCAAGGGCAATTGGGTATAGACCAGCAGTCTATCCAAAGACACTGGCCTGCACAAGGGTAACAACATTCATTTGTCAGACATTGCTTTTCCAACAGTAACCTGGACTAGTCCCGAAAAGGTATGGACCACGCTCGGGCCATGAGTTTACTCTGCCTTGTTACAAATGTAAATTGTTTTATGCTGCACAGAGTGTGTGCAAGTTTTCGATTGCATAGCCATGAAGGAATGGTTTATAATTCAGTTAGTGCTTAGGTCAAATCTGCTGAGTTATGTCATGTCTTTTTAGCCTGATGCTGGTTTCTTGGAAGTCTCAGGACAAGGCAAAGGGGGATTGAGCTTTAAAAAAACCCCTCTTACCATAAAATGTTATGGGATTGTTACAATAGTTATGGGACTATTTAATGTCCACAAAATGTAGACACAGTGGACCAAGCTGTTTTGATTTAAAAACAACAAGAGTCACAATGAAAATCCATTGCGTCTACAGTGATTTTTTGTTTCCCATTTCATATTCTTCTTCCAAATTTTTCATTTTAAACATGTAAAGATAGTGTCCTTCTATCTACCCTTCTTTATTTTTCCTTTCACTCATTCGTTCTTTCTTTCTTTCCTCCCAGAAGTATGTTGGATAAGCATAGGAGGTTGGCCCAAATATAATGCACTTCATAGATTTTATATACAAATATTATATTCATTGTTACAAATATTATTCATTTTGTGTACAAAGAGATGCTTCTTTACAAAAAAGGATGCCTGAGAATTGGACCTAATCAGTGCTCAGGATTCAGAGAGACCAAACAAACAGGAGAACTGTATTAAAAGAAATGCTATGAAGTTCAGTAAGGAGAAGTGCAAAGTCCTACACTTAGGAAGGAACAGTCTCATGCACCAGTACAGACTAGGGACTTACTGGTTAAGTAGCAGCTCTGTAGAGAAGGACTGGGGGGTTACAGTGGATAATAAGCTGAATATGAGCCAACAGTGTGCCCTTGTTGCGAAGAAGGCTAACAGCATACTGGGCTGCATTAGGAGGAGTGCTACCAGCAGATGAAAGGAAGTGATTATTCCCCACTATTTGGCACTGGTAGAGCCACATCTGGAGCATGGTGTTCAGTTTTGGGCCCCCCACTACGTAACGGATGTGGATAAATTGGAGAGAGTCCACTGGAGGGCAGCAACAAAAATGGTTAGAGCTGTGAAACAACTTATGAGTAAAGGCTGAGGGAACTGGGCTTTAGACTTCAGAAAAGAAGACTGGGGGGTGGGGATGGATTTAATAATAGCCTTCAACTACCTGAAGGGGGTTCCAAAGAAGATGGAGCTGGGCTGTTCTCAGTGGTGACAGATGACAGAACAAGGAGCAATGGGCTCAGGTTGCAGCAAGGGAAGTTTAGGTTAGATATTAGGAAAAGCTCTCTCACTAGAAGGGTAGTAAAGCACTGGAACAGGACACCCAGAGAGGTTGTGGAATTTCTGTCTTTGGAGGTTTTTAAGACCCAGGTAGACAAAACATTGGCTAGGATGAGATAGTTGGGAATGGTCCTGCTTTAGAGCAGGGATTTAGCCTAGATGATCCCCTGAGATCCCTTTCAATCCTAATTTTCTTGATTTTGTGACTGGTTCTTCTTTGTATGGCTAAGGGCACCTCCCTAACCACAAAATGGAGATGTTTGACACATTGCACAGTTTCGATTGTACATAGGTATGCTTGTCCTGTGCTCCCTTCTAAACATGGACAGAAGGCTTTGCTATGACTTTGTAGGTACCTGACAAAACAGAACTTCCCAGCAACATGTACATCACTGGGTAGGTCCCAAAAACATAATGGTAGAAAAAACACAACTTTTGGGTGTTTGGAGGGTGAGGTTTCCTACCTTGTAGCTCAAGATCTAGGTAGTCTAGGTCCCCAGAGAGTGAGAGACCTGGGTTTTAGACCCTCTTCAACCAGGGGGGTTTGAACCTGCATCTCCATTGCCCAGTAAAGCACTCTAACCAGTAGGCTAGAATAGGTGTTCACAGGACACTTGCCTCTTGAAGTTGGCTTACGGTGCATCCAAGAGGGGGAAGCCAGAAGGAGCTATCCAAGCTAGAGGGGGATGGATAATGCTTTAGAAAGGTAAGAGCCTTGGGTTCTGTCCTCTACCTGTGCTCCTAATGGGGTTCCATGCTGTTTACCCGTTTCATTTAATGGGTGCAAAGTGAAATGGGTCACCTTCAAGAGAAAGGTTGGAGAATGGTTTGGGCAGTGTCTAACCCATTGCCTGCTGGGTTGAGTGCTTTTCTATAAAGTAAAAGAGATCAGTTCAAGCCCATTGTTAGTGTGGTTGAGTGTAGGGCAGAGTTTACAAAAAACAAGTCCTGAAACAATTAGGCTATTTGGCTAAAGGGTCACTCCATGCATGTATGTTCTGTCAGGTACATATAGAAAGTGACACTTTTTTTGCTACAAGTGCAAATGGACTCTAACCATATATAAGTGCCAAGAATTGCCATTTTGCAGCTACATAGAGCAGGTCCAGACAAGCGCAGATATGTGGCATGTGGCGCTGCAGACAGGTCTGCAGCACCACACGCAGCATTCCCTGCACTGCTATTTTGCACCATGGGGGTGTTTCTTGACCCCAGGTTCAAAAAAACCCATGCCAAAAAAAAAGTAGGGCAGTTCACATGGTGGCAGTGTGCACCACCCAAAACCAGAGCCTGGCTAGCTGGAGCCGCACTCCAGCTGCTGGCCAGGCTCCCTACTGCAGGAACGCCACTGCTGCAGCTCCCCAAGGCCCCCAAGACCCCAGGTAAGGCTGCTGGGGCCAGTAGCCGTGCTGGCCTCAGCCTCCCCTACCCCACCCAGGGCAACCTGCCACACGCCAGAGTGCGCATGGCATAGGAGTTCCCTGGGGAAACACACATTCCTGCTTGTGGGGACATGCTCATAAATGCCACTTAGGCATGTCGTATTGGGATTGAGCCCAATACATTCAGATGCGTGCAATATTATGCAATATAATTGCAATTTGATATGCTTTGAGGCACAGAACGTAGAGTCTTTTGAGATAGATTCAGAGACTAGATTTAATTTATCCCTGGATCGGATTTAAATGCATACAGTAGGTTAATTATCCCAGCAGGATATTTCTCATCTGAAACTTCTTATACTCATTCCTCATTCACCCAGAAAGAAAGGTAATATGAATACATCAAACCATTTCTCTCATCTATAATGAAAGATTTGGGATAGTTTTGTTTTTAGAACTTTTTTTTTTTCGTATTTAGGATTACTCTAACCTTAAGAAAGGCTAGAAGGAAAGAAATCTGTGAACAGCGTTTCTCACTGCAAAACTCATTAACAATGTCCTTTGACTATGCAAACATTTCCCTATTTTGTTCACTGGGGGCAAAATCAGGCCCATAATTCACCAAGATAGGTTGAATAAAATGTTCAATGCTCTCATGCATTTCAGAAGGTTCTCAATGGCAGATGTTATCACAGTGCCAGTTTTATAGATTCATAGATGTTAGGGGCTGGAAGAGACCTCATGAGATCATCAGGTCCAGCCCTCCTGTGTTTAGGCAGGAAAAATCGCTGAGGTCAGATGACCCCAGCCAGGTGGGCATCCAGATGTTTTCTGAAGCCTTCCAGAGTAGTTGCTTGTACCACCTCTGGAGGGAGTCTGTTACAGATCCTGGGCACTCAAACCATAACGAAGTTTTTCCTTATGTCCAATCTAAAGCAATCTTCTAGCAATTTATGACCATTATGCCTGGTCTTCCCCTGGGGTGCCTTGGTGAACAGATGCTCCTCCAGGGCCTGATGTGTGCCCCACCCCTTATATACTTATAAGCTGCCACCAAGTTCCCTCTAAGTCTTCTCTTCTCTGGGCTGAACAGTCCCATGTCTTTCAGCCTCCCTTCATATGGCCTGCTCTACAGATCTCTAATCATATGCATAGCCCTCCTCTGGACTCTTTCAAACTTCTCCATGTCCTTCTTGAAGTGTGGCGCCCAGAACTGGACATAGTACTCCAGCTGTGGCCTCACCAAAGCCAAGTAGAGTGGAAGAATGACATCTTTAGTCTTGCTTGAGATGCATCAGTGGATGCATGCCACTGTCTCATTCACTTTGCTGGCTACAGCATCATATTGATGGCTCATGTTCATCCTGTGGTCTATCACAACCCCCAGGTCTCTTTAAGTTGTGGTGGTAGCAAGAGCCTGTAAGTGTGTTACAGATTATTTCTCCCCAGATGGAGTGCTTTACATTTCTTGGTGTTAAACATCATCAGGTTTTGATCCGCCCACCATGCAAGCCTGTCCAGGTCAGCCTGTATCCCCAGTTTATCCTCCAACATGACCACACTCCCCCACAATTTGGTGTCGTCCACAAACTATGCCAGTATGCATCATTGATGCCAAGACGAACATGGGCCGGCAGCGTGGGGATGCAGTCAGGAAGGCCAACCATACCTTGCCATGCATCCACAGATGCATCTCGAGCAGATCCAAGGAGGTGATCCTCCCCCTCTATGAAGTGCTGGTCAGGCCACAGCTGGAGTACTGTGTCCAGTTCTGGGTGCCGCACTTCAAGAGGGATGTGGACAACATGGAGAGGGTCCAGAGGAGGGCCACTCGCATGATCAGGGGACAGCAGGGCAGGCCCTACAAGGAGAGGCTATAGGACCTGAACCTGTTCAGCTTCCACAAGAGAAGGTTGAGGGGGGATCTAGTGGCCTGTTACAAACTAGTCAGAGGGGACCAGCAGGCATTGGAGGGAGTCTCTGTTCCCCGAGCACCACCAGGAGTGACCAGGAATACTGGTCACAAGCTGGCAAAGGGTAGATTCAGGCTAGACATCAGGAGGTGCTACTTCACTGTCAGGGCGGCTAGGATCTGGAACCAACTTCCAAGGGAAGTGGTGCTGGCTCCTACCCTGGGGGTCTTTAAGAGGAGGCTCGATGAAGACCTTACCATGGCAGGGGGTCGGACTCGATGATCTGCCCAGGTCCCTTCCAACCCTACTAACTAGGAAACTACGAAACGAGGAAACTAGGAAACAGCCGAATCCAAATCATTAATGAATATGTTGAAAACCACTGGTGCAAGTACTGAACCCTGAGGTATGCCACTGGTCACCATGTGCCATGTTGACTCATTTCAGTCTATTAAAACTCTCTGGGTCCTGCCTTGGAGCCAGTTTCCTAAGCTCTAGACCATTAAGTTGTCATGGCTGCAGTTCCCCAGTTTTACCATGAGGACTCTCCATACGCATCAGCATCTCCTTCAAGTCAACACAGAAATTTACTAAATTGAGTTAATCTGCTTACACCTCATGGATGCTCTGTAGATTGTAGACCTGATTCTCCATTGCTCAGCAGTCACTGACAACAGTGCAAGTGTGTGTGTATGTGTGTGTGTGTTCATACAATACAGCTTATGTATGTGCATATGTATTTGTATATACATATGTTTCTGTCTGTGTGTCATGCTAGCAAATGATTTCTTTATCAGATGTTTAATAATAAAGACATTACCATTCCTTTATTCATTTTTAAAGGTCCCTTATATTCACAAGTGAATTTATTTACCAGGCCTATTTTTCAAACACATACAGTAAAGTAACCACCAGCCTGGTTTATAGGTGCACGTGCTTTATCATCCATTTAACAGTCTTATTCCTTTGTAATGAATGACCCTGTTGGTGGGAAATAATTTGGAATGTCAGTTCAGGGATCAATCAATTCACACATGTAGCCTTTATATTTGTAATGGGATGTCCATTTCTGTAGTTCAGATCTTGTTCTGGAAGGGCATGATTGTATATACTACAGGTCTGGGTTTTGCTGAGAAACAATATACCTAAAAAAATGATTAAGCAGTTCTGGGGGAAAATAAAAATGGAAACAAAAAGACATGGACTCGGATAATAGAGATTTGGTTCTTCAGTTTCCTTCATCTTGTGCAGTTACGGCAATGCAAAACGAGTGCAAAGTATTGCCAAATGCAAGCTCTCAAAGATCTTATGTTCTGCCCTAAATAACCCATGAGTCACTTAACAATCAAGGGACTAAAACCACTAAACACCCTTGTCTTCTTGATTTGGAGCCATTAGGGTTCACATTTTTAAACTTTCTTCTACAACCATGAGCACTAGAAATACTTTATAAAGAAAACTGAGATTCTGATGTAATCAGAGGACTCCAGGATTTGGGCCATTAAGGAAAGCAGCAAATACTGTGTAACTTGCAATAAAGTTAGAGTTGGACACACTGGAATCAGAATGGTAGTGTTCTGTACCTGCTTTGTCTTCATGGAACTAAAGTAAATCAGTAGTCTCCAAACTTTTTTGATCGCGAACCCCTATCAGTAAAAATTTTTGAGTATGCACCCCCAGTATATGTATATTTATATAAATATAAATAGAAGTTCTAATATTTTCTTCCTGCACCCTAATGGATTGTCTTGTGCACTCCGCTTTGGAGACCACTGATGTAAATGACTGTACAAGGTATGGAGTAATAAGGAGTCAGACCTCTAGTACTCCATCCAAACGATCTATAGAATGGCCAGACAACAACTACCAGACTCCAATGCTCCCCGCCCCTTGCAGATTTACACCAGATTAGCTTTAAGCATGAGAGTAGTTACTTCAGTTTTCATTGGGACGCACTGGGCATGTGTACATGTTCATTAAGGTGCTGTAGTTACTGCACGTTAAGTTTAGTACATGCTTTTTTAGTGATGCTACTGTACAGTAGCCTAATACTACTGTACTGTACAGTAGCGTATTAGCACTGCTTTTGACTTGACATACTACTGCACATTTAGTGTCTTGTGTAGATGCACTCACTCACATTTATCTATTACACATGGAAGTGGCAGACCCCCATTAATGACCTGGCAAAAGAGTATTTGGGACATGCCCCAGTGCAGAGTAAGTCTCTTGTCTCATTCTAGGTTCTTTGAGGAGACTGCAGCATGGAAAGAATATTAGGTATGTGACTTTATTTCCCAGATACATCATGCAAAGCCTATTGCAATCAATGTGGGCTCTTGTACATGTGATGGGGGGTTAATCCCCCAGGTTTTAGTCTGTGTCCCCCAAGTTGAAACAGTGAGCCATAGAATAAAACCCTGGGGACTAAACAGTTTCAATTTTTCCATCACATTATGGTGAGGGGCCCAATCCTTTTTTTGTTGTTGTCAGAGCTGGAGCTTGCCTGCAGCCAGGGAGCGAGCTGCCAGCAGGCCAAATGTCTCCTGAGCTGTGGGGGGCCCTGTTTCTTCCCTCCACCAGAAGCATGCACCTCAGCCACAGGCAGGCTCTGCCAAAAAAAAAAGGAATCAGGCCCCTCACCACTTCTGCCTCTGAGCTGCAGGTGGAGTGGGGGGCTGGTCCTTCTCTCTGTGGTAGCAACACCCACGAGGGTCACCCTGGCGGGATGCTAGTGAGTTGGGTGCTGTCCCAGCTCAGGGTTTTGGGACGCTGCTGCTGTGGAGGGAAGGACCAGGGCTCCCCCAAAGCTCAGAGGACACCTTGCCTGCTGGCAGCTCAGCCCCTGGCTGTGGGAGAGGTGGGTAGGTTCTGCCAAAAAAAGGATCAGAAGCAGTGAGAGGCCTGATCCTTTTTTTCTGTGGAGCCTGCCTGCCTCTCCCAGGGCTGGGGAGTGAACTGACAGCTGCAATGTTGCAATTTGCAACACTGCAAACAAAACTACATCCAGATGTAGTTTAGTTTGGAATAATAAAAAGACACTTTAAACCCTCAAAAGTCTTGCATGTATACATTGTGATGCCATTCAGCCACAAAGTAACATTTTCATCACGTGTACATGTTAATGGTGTCACATATACAAGTGCCCCGAGTCTCTCCATTGATTCTACTGGCTTTAAATGAAATCCCATGAGGGAGAAATGTGTGGATTTAATATCAACAAATCTGAGACAACTTCTAACCCTACCTTTAATCCCTGTGCTGTTGACCTAGGCCAATCATGCATGAGAAAATGAGAAACCAAAGGGGAGAGCTACTGAAGTAACTTGTGTTGACAATCTCAATCAGGCCTCCCAGTCAATGAAGGGTAACCCACACTGTATCCTTTGCTACAGTGGCAAGCTGTCATTGTAGTGGGCTCTTGCTATTCAGATTTTTGGCTTCCTGGCAGCACTCTCCTTGCTCTACTCCTCGCAGCCCCTGAGGGCCATGTCTTTACATCACAAACCCTGCCCTAGCAGTCAGCTAACTTCATAAAAGACAACTTTCCAATACAGTCATCCAAGCTACTCTAAAGACCTCCTTAATCCTCCACACACACACACACACACACACACACACTGCTTGTCTCTCTTGTGCTAAATCTTTCCAGTACTTTGGAGGAGAGCTGCCAAACCATAGTCCCATAATCGCCCTCATGGCTTGCAAGAAGCACTGAGATTATTGCAAGTGTCAGCTCTGAATGCGATCTTAATATAAGCAGGGAAATAATATGTTAAAAGTTAATTTGCCATAAAATATGTCCAAGTCCCTTTCTGCTTTTACAAGGTGTTTTTAACCGGGTAGGAAAATGGGGCTGAAGTGGTTTGCAGCAATAACAGCTCTGTCATGGAAATGATAGATATTACTTTACTGATGGTAAAAAGATATGAATCAAGTCTGTCTGCCACCATGATTACCTAATTGTACCATGAGAGTTCAGCAAGGCCACTGCTGTTGCTCTGATTAGACAAAGTCTTTGGGTTATTCCACTCCTGTGCCTGCCTTATCACTCAGGTTTCAAGGCTTGGGAGAAATATGTCAACGCGGACGTCAAGAATCAGATGAAGAATCAGCACTAGTGGAGGATCCTCCTCACCGGCTCTAAGCTGAATACCCTTGAAAAGAAATGGAATATTGAAAAGTGGGGCACGTCATAAAGGGAAGGGGATGGGGGCAGGGGATGAATGGTAAGAGCTATTATTGCAGATTTGATAATATTGATCTTGTCATTAATAACATGATGAACCTTAAGTGAAACTCAAGTGTCAGTGCCAAGACAGGTTATTTCTGTCATAAACGGCACATCAGGCAACTTAAGAACATTGAGATTAAGATAGATAGAAGGAAGGATGACAGAGAGGGAGGCATAAAAAGGAGGAAGGGAGAGAAAGCTCTTATGGGACTAGCTTGATTTTGGTGGGTTGTGTTGGTATTGGCACTGGGGTTCATTTGCAGTTCAATGCTTCTCAGACTTGGAAAACTCCAAGTGAAAATCCCCACAAATTCTGTCACATGATAAATTTGTAAGAAAGCTACTGAACTTCACGCCTCTTCCTCACAGAAGTACACCCTTTCCTCACCCTTCTTATTCCCAAAGATGCCCTTATCTATAATGGTGGAGTGGGGCAGGAAAGGTTCATAACGCCACACTATGAATGTTTGGGTTTTTTTGAGGAATTAAAAAAAACAACCTTTTCTGGGTTTTAATCAAAGAAAGGAAACAAAAAACCAGTTGCTGATATTTTTTTAGCTTGGAATCTTTTTGGTTTTTTAATGGTTTATTAAAACTTCCAGATGAAGAGAGTATATTTGATGAGCATGTTTTGATGGGATCTACTTTTGGACGAGCTTTACCTAAAAGATTACTCCCTAGCCCCAAACTGAAGAATGCTTCTCTAATGTGGCTGTTTAAGGCAGAATGCCTGATACTAAAAAAAATCCTTGAAGATTAATTCCTCATAGGTTTGATTAACAGGCAGTTTTTCAGTCCTTTAAAATCCATGTATATCCTCAGATTGTCTTGAAAATTGCTTTGCCTCACTGTAGCTCAGATTAGGGTTTGGTGGTGCAAATTTGGGGTCGTCTGCTCAAAGGATTTCAAAGACTGAGTGTGGAGAACAGAAGATCTATGGTCAAATTTTTAATACCTGTTTTTCTTAAATTTAATTTTAGCTTCCACTTTCTTCAACGGCACGAGGCAGCAGTAGGAAAACTTAACTCAGCATTAACAGAGATTTTGTCAGTGGATAAAGCAGTGTATTACTAGTTAGAAGTATTATGGAGGAGCAGATTGCAAAGCTTATAATTAATAGCTTTCCAAAGCAGCTAGTATTTGCTTTGGATTTGGCTGATTTGGGAGACAATGATTCGATTTGGTGATTTGAATCACTCTCCCAAATCGATTCAGCCGAATCACCCAGGCCCATCCCCTGCCCACTCTCCCAGCCCTGGCAATGGCTGCCCACCCACCCCAGCTCCCAGCACTTGGAAAAAAAAATGCCCCCACTCACTGGGTGCTGCTGGGCAGGAGGCGATCCCTGCTGCCCCCTTCATGCTGT
>NW_017728928.1:18117811-18127300 GCF_001723895.1 Crocodylus porosus
GATGGGGCCTGGTAGGGGGCCCTCATGGTCCCCTCCCCACCCCAGCCCCTGCTTTCCCACCCCTACTTACCAGCTTGGAGTCGGCTTCAGCTCCCTACTGCAGCAGGTGGGTGCTGCCTGAATCATCAAAGCTCTCTGAATCTTTTCCGAAGATTCGGAGAGCTTTGGATCGATTCAGACCTTTTACCTGGTCCCCTGATTCGATTCAGATTTGGCCACCGAAACTGGCTGAATCTCCCCTGACTCGAATCACCACTTGAAGCTTCGCACAGCCCTAATATTTAAGTCGACTAATATGTCCCATTACAAACGATTCTTGAGAATTTTTGTCTTAAGGGACTGTCAAACCACCACTGCCTTTACAATAGGGTACATATATCCTTAGGCTGCACAAGTGCCTTTTGTTTGTCTGCTCAAATGCTGCCAGGAGACCAGCTTCAGTGGATCAGCAGTTTGGGATGCCTCTCCTGCCTGCCTTCCTGCTACTAAATGTATGGAGAAAACCCAGTGTCCCGATGGAACGTTGCTGCTGATTGTTAAACATATCTGGATCTCTTGGTCCTGAATGCAGGTTTGTGATCTTTATTTTTAAAAGACACTGCTTCACAGCTTTCTGTCTTTACCTTCACATTTTGGGGAATTTAAGAGAAATCTAGCATTCCAGAGGCTTTAGCAATGCAGTGCTTGGCCATGCAGAGCCTGTCCATTTCTTTCCTATAGTAAATTGCAGCTTTTCTGACATTGGGTGGAACAACATCTTTCTTTGCTTGAGCTGGACAAAGGGAAATGTAGATATGTGCTGCAGATTAAAAGCCGAAACTAGAAAGATGGATGCAGAGGAATTCTGGAAGGGTCAGATTCCCTCCTAAGATTGTATCTGTGCAGTTGATTTCCAGCATAGTAACTCAATCATATTTAAGTTTCCTACAAATCAAGGTGATGCATTTTCCCACTGCATTAGAAAGCTGAAGTCTATTGCTTCCTTCTGCCATTAAATATCGTTCCATCCCTTTGCATATATTTAGGAAAATGCATGACCTAGTGTACAAACCCATCTGCAGTGCCCATGAAAGCAATCTCATAAGCATTTCTTTGCTGCTTCCAACTTGCTGCCTATATTTTTGGCAGTACTTGATGAGAAGCCACTACAGCAAAGCATTCCTTTGTATTGCTTTCATTGAAGAAAACTGAGCTAAACAGGCATGATCTTCTGTCTTCTGAACAATGGGCCTCCTCAGACAGCTTCAAATACCAGTAGGACACTCACTTGAAGCTAAGTCTAGTTGGGGATTATTTGCCAAGGAATTAGGTTTTAACAAACAAACTTATCTAGAATAAGAGCTAGAATAATATGGAGATATTATCAGACACTCTCACAACAAACCTACCTGATTAAAACTCTAGTACTTTTGGCAAGATCCCAGTACTGAAATTGTCTCTATTTCTAAAGTGGCATGAATCAGATCCTACGCATGCCCAAACTCTCATAAAATTCTGGGCTGTGGAGCAAATACTCTAGTAAATCCTCCAAAGGGGGTTGCCATATATGTACTGAATCTTTTGGGCTTCTTGTAAGGCACTGTATGCTGGGTGAGAGTAAAGAAAGGTTCATAGAATATTTTGGGATTTTTTTTTTTCCAGTTTCTGAGCACTTACTGATACCAGTGACTTCCTCTAGAGTTTTGAGTCTTCTGCTATTCTGGGCATCAGGCTGAATGGAACAGTTTTAGTGTCTCCTTGCTAAGCCCAGGACTGCCTCTACAAACCTGGACCAGGCCACTGACTCCTGCTTAGCACACAACCAAGACTGCAGCTTAGGTCACATGCTCAGGGTTGTTTTAAGCTATTTATGCTGAGTAATTAGTGTTCATCATTGTATGCTGAATGGGAGCAAGTGAGTTGAACTATGGGCTAAATCCTGTTTCCCCCTTTGTACCTAGATGGCATGAACAGCGCCTGCAGTTGTGGGCACTCAAATGAAATTTGTCATTCAGCTCTGTGTGGGCAAAAACAGGATTCTCAGTAGGGTGATGTTCTCATCAGGTACCTACATAACAAAATTGAATTGTATGCATGTAAAGTCAGGTAAACCCTGACATTTTAGTCACAAAAAGCCATTACTGAAGTGGGAGGAGGATGATCCTTCTGCCTTTTCATTAGTGCATTCACCCAAGGAACTGAGAGAGGTAGTTAGCCATATTAGTCTGAAGTCAGGCAGAAGGTAGAGTTGCACCTCTGATTCAGCTAGTGTAAAGTGCAACTGTATGCTTTTGCCTCATGGAACATGAGACTGAGGTTTTAGGTCCCCTGGCAAAAGCAGTTTCAAAATGTCCTTCTCCTGAATGGAAACCTTTGAAATATTTCATGAAAAATGTGAGAGAGGCCCTATCACAGACGGATGTGATTGAGGCTGTTACTTGGAACGTGGGAGGTCCAAATTCAACCAGCTCTAACTAATGGGTTAGAGAGTCAGTCTCAGTCTCTCACATTGTCATGTTAGTGCTGTTTCATTTTATACAAATAATTAAATAATCATTGAGCCAATGAATTTCATAGACATTCAGGCTGGAAGGGACCCCGGAGGATCATCGATTCCAGCCCCCCTGCCCCATGGGCAAGAAGTCAGTAGGGATCATAGGATCCCAGCAAGATAAGCATCAAAACGTGTCTTAAGGCATTCAAAGTGGGTGCTTGAACCGCCTCCAGTGGCAGTCTGTTCCAAACCTTGGGGGCTCAGACAGTGAAGAAATTCTTCCTTATGTCCAGCCTGAAACGGTTGCAGTGGAGTTTGTGACCATTTGATCTTGTCATCCCTTGGGGAGCTCTGGTGAACAGACATTCCCCCAGATCCTGGTGGTCACCCCGATAAACTTCTAGGTGGCCACCAGATCACCCCTGAGCCTGCGCTTTTCCTGGCTAGAGAGCCCCATGGCTCTCAGCCTGTTGTCGTAAGGTCTGTTTTCCTGACCTCTGATCATGCACGTGGCTCTTCTCCGGACTCTCTCAAGCTTCTCCACATCCTTTTTGAATTGTGGAGCCCAAAACTGGATGCAGTACTCCAGCTGCCGCTTCACCAAGGCCGAATACAATGGGAGAATGATATTCCAGGATTTGCAAGCCAGAGTTTTGCTCGCTTTACTAGCCGCAGCATCACATTGAAGGCTCATGCTCATCTTGTGAACAAGACAGATTCTGTAACCTGGTGGGTAGGGCACTCCTCACCTGGGGCACAATGGACAAAGCATCAAGCCCCTGATCTCAAGCAAGTAGAGAAGGGACTGTAGCCGGTATCACTTACATCTCAGTACATGCCCAAGCTATGGAGATGGCACTATCTTGTTTGGACCAGTGATTATCCTAGACTCTGAGACCCTTTAGTGATGAAAATCCCATCCATATTTAGTGATATGGTCCTACTAATTTTTTTTTGTCAGTATTTTGTCAAAAAACATCTGAGGCACTCCACTGACAAACCCATTTTTTCACGGTTTTAAAGAGTACATTTGAGACCGTTACAGCAATGGTGCTAGGTAGACAGAAGATGATATACCTTGGGGAACTTCAAGGTTCCTCCCTCTATCTAATTTTGAAACCCGTTTATTGAGTTTTTAAAAGCCTTATTTCATTTTTTTTTAGCCAGTCTCATGATTTCTGGGGACTGATGATGGTTGTATGCTTGGGGCTGGCAAGCGTGGGTTAATTGCAGTGTATTTAAGCTCTAATGTTTTTGTTGCTGTAGGAATTTACTCAGATGTTGACAGCTTCCTTTGCCTTTCACCTTTGAGAAGGAGGTTGCAGTTAATGTGTATTCCTTCTGCTTCCTTCTCCACAGCAGCGGTAGAAGTGCCAGGTGTTCAGAGATGGGCTCATTCAGTACCTGCCTTCAGCACTGAAGTCATTAGAAGTGTAATTTACCCCCCACTAGAAACATAAGCAAATGTAATCAAATAAATATTATTTTGTTTCTCCCTCTCAGCCCTTCTCCTTCAAAGTGTCACCCTGTTGAAAAATCAGCTGCACTAGACTAGTAAAGCTGATGCTGATCACCTGCCATGCCTGACAAAACCATTCCTTTTTTAATCAATGTGAATAATGCTGCCCTCCCGCCCCCAGCTTCCCATCCATGACACATCACTCCCCTCTCTGAAACAAGCAACAGAGTTCAATTGAGCTTTGAGCAAAAGACGCTCAATTGGGTTATTAAATTTCACACACTAATTGACCCACCTGCCGTAAAATATAAATTACATAAACACAATTTATACTAATGACACCAGGGCAGAACCTTTATGCTTCCAATTCTTACCTCGTTCTGTTTCCTTCCACTCCCATGGGAATGCCACTTAATTGCACCTTCCTAGTGTAAGCATTTTATGGGGGTGGGAGGTTAAAAAGAAATAAATAATGAAATGCTGATGGGATGTTTCCTGTTTATAGGCAGAAGGTTAGTGTGAGTGGATATATATGTGTGCGCATGCACATGTGTGCGTATGTGTTTTAGTCTCATTCTTACAGTGTATGTGCAGCTCACTAAGTAATGCAGTCAGGGAATGCAAGCACACACATCCCCAGACACATCAAAGTTCTACTTAATAATCCTTAATGGAAACAGACTGGTCCCATGGCACAAGTTAACTACTGATGTTTTACAGATAGATTTCCACAGGCCTATTTAGAGATCTTCATTACACAGTGACAGACAGGCAGTTGCAGATCGACATTTAAACAGCCATTCGCCAACATTATATTTCTATTTTAAAAAGCCCTGTGACAAACAAATTGACTCTGCAGAATTTCCTTTCTCCCTGCTTCCACTGTCAGATCTTTGAACATAAAGCACATAGCAGGTTTTTCTTTGAATTCCCCCCCCAACCCGTGACAAGCAATTGGCTTAAGCAATTTGACAAACTGAGTCCCCGTTTCTTGTACATTTTGGCAGTGCAGTCGAGCACAAGAGGAAAAAACTGGATGAAAAGCTAAGATACTGAAGCAACAACATTGGGTATTTTATATGGTTGAAAGACAGAACATAGAAAGAAAGAAGATAGAAGATGGGTACAGGGAATCAAACTAGCTTCCTTTTGAAGAAAATAAGCAAACTGCTTACCAAGGAAAGTTGAAAAATCACTTTCCTGGAAGATGGCTTTGAATAATTGATGATGTATGACTTGGGAATTTTGCTGATTTTTTTTGTCTGTATGTGTGTACATATAGTTTTCATTAAAAATTAAATCACATACCATTTTTTAAAAAGAAGCAGATTCTGCTTCTTTCAATGATGTGCATTTCCCCCAAATTTATCTCAAGTTCCACTTCCCCAGCCAGGAAAATGTGGTGAAAGATGGAGGATATTGGGGGGCGGGGAGGGGTAGTAAAATAACCTATTAAGCATGGTAGAGCTGGGTTCCATTCCTGAATTCCAGATTTTTGAGCAGTTATGTCTTAGGTCTTTATAACTTGGGTCCTAGCAGAAGCATAACTAGCCATTTTGGCACTCTGGTCAAAGATGCTGTTGAGTGCCAAAGAGTGGGGAGAGGGGAAGCATGAGGGAAGGGGTAGGTGAGCGCTGGAGCTGGTGAGGGGGAAATGTCAAGTGCTACCAGATGCTGCTGATGCCCCCTCCTAATCAGCACATTTCCTCCTTTAGCTATACTGTGTCCTATGGTTGTAAAAGCCCCCTTGAAGCTTCCTGTAGTGGCATACTTCTAAAGCAAATGAGAGCCTTGCAGAGCCACATTCATGACAGAGCTGTGTTGGAACCAGAAAAATGGGTCCAAGCTTCCCCAGACTCTGGGAATATTTGGAATGAGATCTGGATTCACACTGAGAATAGAGGCCCCTATGGAACTGTACTGCCTCTCACCTTACGCTATACTTTTATTTGTCAAAAAACTCTCCTTCTGTATACAGAGTGTGGCAGTACCGAGAACAGAGGGTGTGGAGAGGCGCACACAGACGCATTCACTTCAGTGTTATTCCTTCTTTTTCCTGTGCTTTGAAAATATATAACGTTGCTCCATGGAAATATAGCAAGACTTTTTGGCAAGGTCTTCACTAGTTCAAATATGAACCAGATTTGTACTCAACAGGAAAAAAGAATGAGGTTATTAGTGAGTACAATGGGGAAATACATGGTATTTGGTTCTTCCAGTTCTGGCACTCTCCATCAATGTGTCCATTGTTTGGCAACGGCCCAGTCATTAAGGTGGATGACTTCTTTTGTTAATTCTGTAACTTCCTCCTGACTGAGGGGGCGGGGGATAATATGTATTGGGGATCCTGGTAGCCCATGGCTGATTTAGACACTGAGACATTCAGTGATATGGCAATTTCATAAAAGTAACCAAAACTGTCAAATTGTACATATATTCCTCATTTTCCACACACATATTTCCTTATGGTGGTGCATTACCTCATGGCAGCTGCATCTGGGTACTGGACACGTCCATTGACTTCTACAAGTCAACACTCCCCCAAAGGAAAATCCAACTGAAAGTTGAACTGACTTGAAATGAAATATTTCATTTTGCTTTTCCTGACAGTTTCTTAGAAAAAAATATTACCTAACAGAAAGTGTCAGTTATGCATTAATTGTATTTTCTGTTGAGAAAATTGTGAAAACAATTCCTGGCCATCTCTAGAACAAGGTCCTAATGCATCCCAAACAGTCCAAAAGTCGGGAAAAAAAGAGAGAAAGAGCTCAACATTTTTTAATCCCTTAATTCAAATCCAGTCTCCTGATTTCTGGGGGGATGGGAGACGGTGGGGACAAGGTTCCTGATTGTTGAATGCTTGAAGTTAACAATGCTGGGGTGTTCGACTGCTTTTATCCCTCACTGCAGGGGAGTTACCTTAGCTGGAATGATAACAATCTCTCAGCTGTGTTCTCGCAGGTTCTCCACTGGCTCCTTAGTTGTGCACTGGCAAGTTGCTATGTTGTTGTTGAAGGAAGCAGTGCATCATGGTAATCACATGGTTTCACCATAAGAATAACTGGAAATACAGGCTATGGGGAGGTCCACCACAAACAGAAGAACAGGAGCTTGGAGCATCTGAACTACAACTCCCAAGAAAAAGCACAGCCATGGCATCCGAGAATCAAAATAGTATCAGGTTGGGCGGGGGGGGGCGGGAAATCAGCTTTTCCAACAAGAAAAGAAATGTTGTTTAGTCTAAAACCAATGCCTTTTATTTAAAAAAAAAAGAAAAACAAAAACAATTTGGTAATAATTTCTAACCAGTTCTACCTCTAAGCATTTGCCAGGTGTTCCTTCTGAAAACACCACTGAATGTTACCAGGGGTAGGGAGTAATATTATCCCTGTTTTACAGATGGGAAATGGAAGCATCCAGAGCTTGGGATGGCGTTCTTGTTCTGTGCATTAGACTACAATCTATTTCTAATAAAAAGGTATGGTAAGATTACATCATTCATCGCTAAAAGTGGTTATATAGATAGTAGAATTTGGTTTCCTGAGCTTCCTTTGTGTCTCTATAAACCTGTTACCAGTGAAGAAAGTCACAATGCAGTGTCATTCTGCTCTTTTCTGAACACTAGCCTGACCAGATTTGTTTGTCTAAATCCCCAAATTGTCACTTGGCATTCTATTCCTGTGCTTGTGACACATTATGTATGTGCCCAAAAGACTAGTCATATGCTCTGGCAAGAGTTTGCCCATCTTTTCCTCCAATATTTTTTGAACACTTCGAAAACTTTTTTGTATTCCAAATCAAATTAGCCAGATCAGTTCCGAGTCCTTTGAATCATTCAAAAGCCACATGTGGCCCTGCTATTGCCAAGTATCCTCCATCCTGGACTTTTCAGCCTGGGGCTTCAGATACTTCCAGATCCATTGGCAGGCATCCTATGCGCAGTCCCAAGCCCAGTGGCTTGGGGGTCAGATGCCCCCGAGTTTTGCTTGCCCTCAGCCAACAGCCGCAGGAGCAAGCTAGGGAGGAGTCCCCTATTTCCATAAAGTTGGTATGTAGCCGAGATCCTCTCACTGGAAGCTGGCTAGTGGGAAGCTAACTATGAGGCTTTTGGAGGGGGCCCTGTCCATATTTGGACCTGGGTGCACCCTCCACTACACAGTGCCATTTTAAATCCATTTTGGCTTGGGTACTAATGCTGTGACTGCACTTGATCTTGGCTTACAAGAGGCCGAGACACAATCTTTTCTTCCCAATAGGTCATTGGCTAGGGCACTCGCATGGAAACCAAAGGACCTAGGTTTGAGGGTCCCTTACTCAGAGGGGGTTTGAACCTGAATCTCTCGTAGTATGGGTGACACACACACACACACACACACACACACACTGCTTTTCCCTATTGATGGGGGGTCAAAGTGGGAGTCAAATGTAATTCTGCTTTTTTTCTGTTCCTGACACCAGGTCCAGTTGTCACAGGTTTAGGCTGACTCCATCTGTGGGTATCAAAGGCTGCTATGCATCCACAAGGGGCATGTGTATGGACCCCGGCTTCTACTACACATGCTCAGTCTGTATGATTATCTAGTCATGCATATCATTCACATGCATAAGGTAACACACCCAGAAATAAAATGTCAACCTGTATGTGACTTTCTGAGGACTGAGATGACCAAGAAGGTCATGTAAATAATGAAATCTGGACACCCAGACAAGCAAAAAGAATTGACTGTCACCTCTATTGCCTCAGCAGGTGCAGGATCTGCTCCTATGTACTTTATGCAGTAGTGAAAGAACAAGTTGGGAGAAACCTAGGTTCCGATTCCTTTTTATTGAGTCCATTCATTAATGCAAAGCATGGATTTCATTATGCTGATTGCTCAGTTCTCTTATTAAGACAAAAATCTATGCCTCAGTCAATGTCCACTTGTGGGTTATGACCCCTGAGGGGGGTTACTAGGAGTTCTCCAGCATGGGTCATGACCCCACTCCCATTACCTATCCCTGGTGTTCGGAAGCATATTTATTCAATCAGCCGGGTCCTCCTGAGATTGCACCAGGTTTAGTGAGCTGAGCATAGATCAGGAGCCAGGAACTCCTACTTTCTAATAATGCTGCAGTCTGTGCCTTGATAGTTACACCTCTAGACAAATCCCATTATCTTACTCATGAACTTGCTTCATCTGTTAACCGAGTTAGTGAATCCTTGTGAGGAAAGTGATGATCATTAACCCCTCTCTCTTTCCTTGCTCTGTGACACGGAGCGGGGCCCAGGAGTGGCCGTGATCTCTCCTGTGCCCCTACCATGCCAAGTTGCCCTTCTAGCACCCTCATCTCGCCCGCCACACCTTTGCTGTTTATGTAATATTAATGGGAGGCTGCCTTTCCTGGGCTTCTCGGACCTGGTGCTCTTGCCCTTTACGGATATCTCTTGGTGCACCCCCCCTAGGGCACCGCTGGCTCCTTCTGCCCCCAAAACCACGCCCAAGCCTCGCCGGTGTTCCGGACGTTCTCGTGTCTCTATTTACGCGTCCTCCCCGGGCCTCTCTGGTATACGTGCCCT
>NW_017728928.1:18127400-18132947 GCF_001723895.1 Crocodylus porosus
ATGTAATATTAATGGGAGGCTGCCTTTCCTGGGCTTCTCGGACCTGGTGCTCTTGCCCTTTACGGATATCTCTTGGTGCACCCCCCCAGGGCACCGCTGGCTCCTTCCGCCCCCAAAACCACGCCCAAGCCTCGCCGGTGTTCCGGACGTTCTCGTGTCTCTATTTACGCGTCCTCCCCGGGCCTCTCTGGTATACGTGCCCTCTCCGGGCCTTTACCCGCGCGCCCTGCCCCCTCCGGGCTCTTTAGACTTGTCCTCACCCCTTTCAGGGGCTTTCCAATCAACTCGCCCTCGTCTGGGGCTTCTCCTGTATCCTCATCCTCACCGGATGCTCTGATCTTATGCTTGCCCTTTCCAGGGCCTCTCCGGTATAAGCGCCCCTCTGGGCTTCTAACCACGCGCCCGCCCTTCTCTGGGCCTCTCCAATGTACGCGCCCCCTCTGGGCTTCTAACTGTGCGCCCGCCCTTCTGGGGCCTTTGAACCTAGTCTGCCCTACCTGGGCTCCCTATTCCCATATTTACGGCCGCTCTACGGCCTAGGCCTCCCGCTCGCCCCCTCTGGGGCCTATGCCCGTGCTTCCCGTGCCCTTTCGCGCTCTCTGGGGCCTATGCCCGTGCTTCCTGCGCCCTTTCGTGCTCTCTGGGGCCTATGCCCGTGCTTCCCGCGCCCTTTCGCGCTCTCTGGGGCCTCGCTCACGCACTTCCTGCGCTTGGGGCTCAGGTGGCCCATAGCTGTGCCTGGCCCCCTGACCCTTCTTCTGGGCTTTACTCCTGATAGTGCCCCCCACTGGGCTGGGGTCAGGACACCCCCCTAATTCCTCCCGAGGTCGCCCCACTGGGGCCAGGGTCAGGATACCCCAAGACGCCGTGCCTCATCCACAGTGCCAGCTCTGGCACCAATCGCTGTGCCCTCCCCGGGCACACCCCGAAACACAGCTCTCGCTGCGCCGCCAGGAACCACCCCCGTTCACTCAGGCTGCCTTGCCTTGCCTTGCCTTGCCTTGCCTTGCCTTGCCTCGCCTTGTCCTGCCCCAGCCTCTCAGAGGGGAACTGACTCCAGCCGGCCTGGCTGTTTATAAAGGCCAGGCCCTGCCCCCTTTCAGTCAGCTGACCCAGTCTGTTGCTTAAGCGACCTTCAGCTGTGCTGCCCTGCTGATTGGCAGCCAAGCCCTATTACCGATGCCAGTAGCAGGCACCCTAGTGCCCTGCTACACTCTGTTTATCATATCAGTTTTTAAGTTCTTGTTCTCCAAATCGAAATTGTGACCAACCTGGTTCCAACGTAAGGTTCTGGTCTCCTCTTCTGGTGTATTGCTTCACTCAGTAAGCAAAGTGCTCTCCATGTCCCGTTTGCCTCTTCTCCCATTACCGTATCTATGCCTTTTTCTGCCAGTCTGTCTGTGCCTAATACCCTGATGCCATCCATAAGTGCTTTACCAGGCCATCCTCTCCCCACATTTTTCCATGCTTGCACTTTCAATCTCAGCTGGGGCCAAAAAATGCAGAGATGGAATGAAAATGAAAAATAATGGTGTGGGTTACAAAGTTGTCTGAAGACTTTTATGCTTGAGGAACGTTAGGGCTTAGCAGCCGAAGTGTAGGGTTTTTTTTTTTTAATCGACTCTAGTCCTTAATTACAAGTGAAATACTAAAAGATTGAAGAGATAGCATAGTGCTACAAAAAGATGGATGGATAGATGGATACTCAGCTAGTATAAATTGCTTCAGTGATTCTAATTGCAGTATTTCAATTTACACTAGCTGTAGATCAGGCACTGCAGTGCAAGGGAAGAAACAGTACACTGCCAGAATATACCAGCTTTGTGTTGAGTCAGTTATGGTTTTTTCAGGAAGCAGATTAGCATGAGTTGTAGTGATAGCAGTGGCAGCGTGATGGAGAGCAAGAGAGGGCCTGTGTGATGCTTGCTATAGGTCACGGTACATTAATGGGTCACAGCTCTGCAAAACACTGGCACACTATGCAATATGAGATACTTACTGCTCACCCTGCTGCATCAGGTGCCAGTGTTTGCAATTAGCATGAGAGCTTCACATCATGTCAGATCATTTTTTGTAACGCCCAGTGGGAGAAGGGGGGAAGGGAACAGGTGGCCTTCATCCAAAATCAGAGCGTATTACATTTTTTATGGGCATTTTGTGAAGCATAACTGCAGACTGTAGCTGTACAAACAGTAATTAACCACAAGCTGTGGGAATCATAGATCTGCAATCACCCTAACCTGCTAGAACACAGGAAACCTGAGAGTCTGCCAGTAGGTTTTCAGCAGCTGAGGCCTAGGCCCAAATCTACTCAATATGGGTCTCAGATAATGCTGTTGATTTTTTTACTGAGCTCTAGCTGAATGTTTCCTGTTGTGTAACTTTTGGTTGGAAGAACAAACAAACATAAACCAGGAAGGGAGCCACAGAAATCAATACCTCATCTAGTTAGAATGTAATGGTGTCAACTGGAAATTCAATTATAAACTGGCACTGTTAATTAGTAAACAAAACACAAAGTTGGCAATACTAATAAAGAGCAGGGCTGATAGCATGAGGCTGTACTGTCCACCCCATTCTTTCCCGGACTCTAAGGACTGTTTTATAGCTTTCTTTCTTATTGTGAGATAGGAAAGTGGCCTGATCCAATTTAGATCAATATCTCTCTCATCTCCAGTAATGGCCAATTGAAGTTGGATCAGCAGAAGGTGTAAAAAAATGTTAGTATTGCTGTTATAGGATAACTTGTCCCAAAGGGAAGTTTTCTCCCTATTCCTAGTAGTTGAAGTTTGACTCCTGACTTGACACAGGAGCATTTCTCTCTCTTGCCAAATTCTTGGTATTTTAAAGATTAATGCAACTCATTGAGTTCCACAGACTAATTAAGACTAGCATTTTCCTTTCTTTTCTGGACAAGGAAGCAGCCAACAATTCACCAAAAGTATGGTTACGTAGGGATCTGATTGCTGTAAAGGCTGAGATCCCTCAGCTCATTCTTCTCTGTTACTGCATCCCATCATGCCGTAGTTAAGTATATTCCCTGTTCTATCACAATGTAAGCACCGCTTCCTCTGTGACTTTGTAAAGAGCAGAATTTACAGAATCCACCCTTTCATTCTTATATTATGCTGCACTCAGTCCCTATATTTTAGCATGCCAGTGTCTCCATTTATGCTCTTCTACAATGCCCAACTGCATGGTATCAGGTACCTCAATATGTTACATACATCTTATCTTTTCCCAGTATGTCAGCAAGTCATCTAGAAAGTTTATATAAAAATATTTTTTTCCTGAGATACTGTAGCAGGTCCTGGCTCCCCCGCCCCTGCCAAGGACAGCTGTGATGTTCCCTGGTGGCCAAGATACCCCTGCCTCACCTCAGCTCTTCAGAGTACCCTTCCTTGGTTGATTTGCCATGATATATATTTTGATTCTTTGGAAGGCTGCCCAGGACCTTGAAGTGAGCCTCAGTTTACCTCTCCCTCTACTTCTTGTGCTCAGCTGGCACCGATCTTGTTCTGAGGCACTAAATTGCCTTACGGGCATTAATCACAGCTTTCTGCCACCCCCATGCCTTGCAAGTGTTACCCTAAGTCCACATAACCAGTTTTTACAGACTTCAACCCTCTTGGCTTTAGCTCACTGGTTACCCCTGCTGTAGACTTGAAGCCTAGGCCCACTTCCTCTGGCCCAGCTTTTGAATCTCAGCCTGGTCTGGCCCTGGGCCCATCTCACTCTGTTTTGGCCCTTGGCCCGGGCCTGTCCCTAGCTCTGTGTTGGGCCTCAGGTGCTGGAGCCTGCCCCAGATAGACAGAACCTGGAGCTCCTTCCTATGTCGCTTCCTAGTCTCCCCTCCAGCCACTACCTAGTCCTCAAGTGAAACTGCAACAAATAATGCAAGTCAACTGCTTTAAATAAAACACTTGAAGCTCCACCTAGGTCAGCATGCTGCTGCAGAAACCTCTTTCCCATTCACTGGCCCTCTCAGAGCCCCTGGGGTATCTGATCTAGCCTGCAGTTTACACCCATTGCTTGCATTAGCTGACATGAGCTCTCCTCCATGCAATTACAGGCTGCACTGCCCCTCTGCTTCACTAACTCAGGTTTATATTCCCTGAGCTCCTCTGCTTCCTGTCAGGTGCTCTCCTGACCAGCCAGAGGTGTGTCCTCACAGCTTGATGGACAGCTTAGTACGCTAGGCTGCAGTTGCTTCCTTGCTGCCTTCCCTCCTGCAGCTAATTTCTGTTCAGCTGCTTGGGGGCCCTTTCTGCTGCAGTCTCTCTCTTAAAGTAAAAGGAGCCCCTGACTCCATGTTACAGATTCCTACAATATACTTTACAGTTAATGGGTGTTGCTCAAGATCAAATCTACGATGATAACCCTTCAGTTTTTAGCCAAGGAAATTGTTTTTTTTTTAAATTGTGTATTGGCTTTAGACAAGCTTCACAACTGTCCTAGTAGTTAAAGATACTTCTACCAGCCAGTGAGACCTTTCCTCTTCTGTTTTAATTGTCATATCCACAGATAATGTATTCAAAGTAGAAAATTAGAAGATAGAAGGATGCTTAGGTTCTTTGGTCCTTCCAATCTTTTCATGAAGAACAACAATGCATGGAAAGACTCCTCTCTTAATTAATATAAGAATGGCCAATATACTTTGAGTTCCTCTGGCACTTTGATCTAGAGCACTAGAAGGAGCAAGGACTGTGCTGTACTGAATTTTAGATGCTCAGTGAGGAGTTCTCTAAATAGCGTTGACATATAGGAGCCCTAAGGGGCATTACACCAGTGAGGCATGCTGGAGCACAGTACATACTAGCCATACCTCACCCACCACTGGCATGTTCCCAAGTAGGGCATATGGAGATGGATGTCCCTTTTGTGTGGCTGGAACAGTGCAAAGGAGATTTAAGGCTACCTTTGTGAAATGATTTACACACTGCAGGGCTTGTGGTACATAACTTAGAGACTCTTAGCCATAGAGGGAATTCTTTGCCCCAAGTTAGGTGTTATAACTCCCTATAAAATGCATGGGGAGAATTAGGGTAGGGGTAGACATAACATTTGAAGTACTTCAAAGTGCAGCAGCTGCACTTTGAAGTGCTTCAAAAATGGAGCCTTTAATCTGCAGACAGATGTACAGCCTTGAAGATCTTAGGCAGCTACGGTTAGTCAGGCAGCAGGAGATGCTTAAGGGCTAAATCCTATTTCACTACATGTATCTAAATGGCATGTAGTTTCATGGTAGGGTCAGAAGGGACCTGAGCAGATCATCAAGTCCAACCCCCTGCCATGGGCAGAAAAGGATGCTGGGGTCAAATGACCCCAGCTAGGTGATTGTCTAGCCTCCTTTTAAAGACCCCCATGGTAAGAGCAAGCACCACTTCCCTTGGAAGTTGGTTCCAGATCCTAGCCGCCCTGACTGTGAAGTAGTGCCTCCTGGTATCCAGCCTGAATCTGCTCTCTGTCAACTTATGGCCATTATTCCTTGTTACTTCAAGTAGTGCTCGGGGGAACAGGGACTCTCCCATTGCCTGCTCGTCTCCC
>NW_017728928.1:18133118-18165072 GCF_001723895.1 Crocodylus porosus
GAGAGGGGAGTTCCCCAGCCTGTAGGTATGGTGCTGGTTTTTCCTCCCCACGTGCAGCACCTTGCACTTGTCAGTCTTGAAACCCATCCTGTTCTCATCTGCCCACCCCTGTAACCTGTCCAGATCCAATTGCAGCCTGTCCCTCCCTTCTAGCGTGCCCACTTCTCCCCACATCTTAGTGTCATCTGCGAATTTGAACAGCGTGCTTTTCACCCCCTCGTCCAAGTTGCTGATGAAGATGTTGAACAGTGTGGGCCTGAGGACCAAGCCCTGGGAGACCCCACTGCCCACATCCCTCCAGGTTGAAAAAGACCCATCCACCACCACTCTTTGGGTGCAGCCCTCCAGCCAATTGGTGACCCATCTGACTGTGTAGGCATTGACACCACAATCTCCTAGTTTTTTAATGAGAATGGGGTGAGAGACAGTGTTGAAGGCCTTCCTAAAGTCCAGCCATGTATGCAGCTATAGCTTCAGTATACTCAGTAAGATGCTGACTCAAACCTGCCTTGGATGAAGGAGGACTAGAACCTGGGACTTTTACTCCCTGGGAGAATGACCCTAGCCAATAGGTTATTTGGCCAAGGGATAGGAAGGTGCTCCTCACTTTCAATTCCAACAGGTACATGTGCAGGGGGATCCTATTTTGCCTGTAGTGAAAGAAAATCCCAAGCTATGCATAAGTGGGAAAAACTACAGCTATGTCATTTAAGTGAGTTAAGGAAATAGGATTGCACCCTAAAGTCTCTCTAGGGATCTAGCTCTTATTGAGGCTGCCTCACTAAGCCTACAGATGCTTCACCATTGACTTCAATAGGCAAAGGGCAAGTCCTATATGGGCTATATGGCTGAGGTTCTGTCCTTTATTCTTGCAGGCAAGGTTCTTTGAGTAGATGTGATATCTTTTATTAGAGCAACTGAGTACAGTAAACTCTCTGATAACTGGCACCTTACAAGCTGGCATGCTCTGTTAACCGGCACACCAGCTTGTAAGGAAAAGTGAAACTGGAAGTGCCCACTGTGGCACTTCGGGTTTCTCCAAGCCCCCATGGCCTGGGGCAAAGCAGCCTGTGCTGCCGAGCCCCCATGGCCCGGGGGCATAACAGGTTGTGCGGGGCCTGCCTCCCTGTCCCATGGGGCCCACAGGGCCTGTGGAGGGGCGGTGATGCTGCGGGAAGGGTGAAGGGATGCTCCAGAAACAGTGGGAGAAGCGGCAGCCAGGGCCACTCAATTAACTGGCATATTTTGTTATCTGGCATCCCCCATTCCTGGGGGATGCCGGATAACAGAGCTTTTACTGTAGTTGGAAAAAAGTTCTTAGCAAGCTTTCAGGCACAATCACCCTTCTTCAGGCATAGGAAGTAGGGCTGTGCAAAGCTTCAGGCGCTGATTTGATTTGGAGGAGATTCGGCCTGATTCAGTGACCAAATCTCTGAATCCGAATTAAAATCAGGGGACCAATTAAAAGGTCTGAATCAATTCAAAGCTCTCTGAATCAATCTGGAAAAGATTTGGAGAGCTTCAGCTATTCAGGCAGTCCCCAACTGCTGCAGCAGAGAGCTGAACCTGGACTCCATGCTGGTAAGTAGAGGGAGAGGAAGCTGGGGGGAGGGGACCTGTCAGGCCCCATCCCCTGCCTACTCCCCCAGCCCCCCTGAGCGCCCCTGACCCCCACCCGCTCCCTCAGCCCCTAGCCCATGGCTGGCCTGCCTGGCCCCAGCTCCTGGCTCTTTAAAAAAAGCCCCATTCACTGGCTGCTGCCAGGCTGGGGGGCAATCCCTGCTTCCCCACGCAGCCAGGGGCTGGGAGAGCAGGTGAGGCAGCCATTGAGGGCAGGTGGTGCATAATGCCGATTCAGAGATTTGGCTGATTCGGCTGTGGCTGGATCTCCAAATCAGATTTGGTTGAATAGATTTGGGACAGTGATTCAAATCACTGAATCTAATCACTGTCCCCCAAATCGGCCAAATCCAAATTCAAAGTGAATACTAGCCACTTTGCACAGGCCTAATAGGAAGTCTCTGCTGTTCTTATTCTTAGCCCCCACATCTGTTGTCCATTTCAGTCCCTTCTTGTCATTCCTTCTCTAGGGCTGATCTCTCTCAGAAAGGCTCTTCTGGCAGATACTTGCAAAAAGATCTACGTATCTATATTTCCATCTCTATGTTAAATAACCAGGAAAACGTAATTCATTGTGATCTGGCTCTGTAAAGTCTTTTGCAAGTTACATTATGGGTGGTAAATGTTAACATCTTATAATGATTTTCTTTATTGTATCTCTGCAATAAAATGATGACATAGGTCTATTATGAGCTAGTTGCACAGAAGTTTCCACACCTACACCATTGTAATGTTGTAATGGCATTTCATCTCCTTTCCAGGTGCCTGAGATTTTCACAGATGCTTTGTTTCCAGCGTTTCTTTTGCTCTGGCTCTGGAGTCACTGAGCTCTCAGACTAAGGTGAAGACATATTAAAGACAAAAGATGAAAACTTGAAGTCTAGCTCCAGCTCTGAAAGGTCTGCAAAATCTCATACTCTCCCATAGCTCTTTGCTGCTGCCACATTACCTGCACTTTCCCATCCTCAAGGACAACTGCAGGGTTGCTTATCAACCTGTAAATCAACTGTGGCAATAAAATGCTGGCATCCTGAGCAATAGCTTCTTCTTCTTTTTCTCTTTTTTTTTGCTAATGTGCTACTTTGCAATTGCTGTGCATATCCAACATATTAATGACACAAATTCATTACGATAAATGAAGATCCTGACTGGCTACGGGCCAGAGCTGAAAAGCAGGGGGAAAGTCGCTGTTGTGCCTGCCAGTTGGTTGAATTTTGTGATGCAAATGCCTAATGTAAAACTTTAAACAGGTTTTGCAAGTGACTCCAAGAAAGATTGCTTAGTACCCCAGGCAACTTTGTCAGCCACTCTGGTGGATAAAAGGAGATGCTTCTCCTTTAATCATTTGCAGAAATCATTTTTAGGTGGAATTATGGAGCCAAATGGTTTCATAGAACAAATGGCTGGACTATGCAGACCTTAAATTGCTGAGAAGTTACTCACATAAGTGATACCACTGAAATCTGTGGATAACTCTTGTACTGCCTACAGGGGAGTGTAAAGGGTTCACGGTATAGTCTGCAGAGAAGACTAGGGAGAAAGTTGAAGAGCCACGTCCATTTTTCTACCTGACAAAGATGCAAAAAAAGATCCAAAGACCTTAAAAATGCCTTATAGTGAGAGACTTATAGAACTTAGTTCGTTTAGCTTAGTAAAAAAAAGATCAAGAAAAGACTTGTGACTGGAGACTGCTCAAATAAAAAGGTCTTAGATTTCTTCTGGAAGATGTTAAGGCTTGGGCTCTGAGGGACCATGATAGGGGAGGGAGTTTCAGAGCAACTATTGAGATGATTTCCCTTGTGTTTGGGCAAAACGAACTCGGTGCACAGATGGAATTTAAAGGAGATTGCTCTCAGCTGAACTTAGAGATCATGCTGGAAAGAAGGGAGAAGAAGGTGGTCCTTTAGGCATGTAGGACCAAGACTTTTTAGCTTCTTATGAGTTAAAACTAACACCTTGAATTGGGCCCAGAAAGCTACTAGAAGCCAGTGCTCCAGAGTCTGCAGGTGATTAATCATTAGACTAAATTATGTAAGGAAATGATTAATTCTTCACCTCTTGAAGGGTTCATACCGATGCTATATTTAAAGACAGGTTATTTGGTCCATCATAGGAGTAATTTGAAATGCCACAGCATGGGCTGTACAGGACAGCAGACATGGGAATCCAGTTGTCCATACTTTAAAAAAAAATCAATCTACCATATTTGCTCTGAAACAGCATACCCTTTAATAGGATAGATGTGTTATTTTTGAAAGGCAGAATGAAGAAAACATTTTTTCCTTGAAAATACTGGTAAGTATGGTATTTTCCCAGGGAAAACATGGGTAGCTGCAGTAGCAGGGAAGTATAACTTTGTGGCTGCTCTGTTAACACCTAGTTGTAGGACACCACAAGTGCTCCCAGCTAAGCCAACAATGCTCAACCTGTCTTTTCTTTTCAAGCTGAGCTAGCTGGATACCCAATGACACCTGCCTGGTCAGCTAAGGGCCTAATCCTAGCTTCTACCTTGGCACCCAGGACTAAGCTCCATTTTAGAAATACAGTGGAGTACAGCAGCAGCTTCTGCAACTCAAGCCTCTACTGAGTGTAAAAAGGCTTTTGGGGCACATCGCAATGAGCTCGCAGTTGTGGTTTGCAGCATATCAAAGCAGCTTGAGGTGCCACAAACCAAACGTGGCACAGGTGTACACATTCTCCCTGTTGGAAAATTGCAGGGCAGTGTGGGGTTTTTGATATCAGGAGATACCAGTGTCAAAAAAAACCTGCCATTGAAAAAAGTGGTGTGGCGCATGTGGCAGTAGCATGTGCTGAAAAAAAGGGACCCTGGCTGGCCAGAGCCATGCTCTAGCTGCTGGCCAGACTTGGAGCAGCCAGCTCAGTCCTGCTGCTGCCCCGGGAAGCCCCTAAGACCCCTAGCAAGGCTGCTGATGCCAGCACAGGTGCTGACTCCAGCCTTCTCTACCCCATCCAGGTCACTTTGCCACGTGCCAGAGCGGGCATGAAGGGGAAGACCCAGATACAAAAGGCAGTAGCACAAATATGTACAGTAACTATTTGTTCCATGGGAAATGTTGGGGTATGGATCCGAGGTCGTTGGTTCTTTCCGTAACCTCCACCTCCCCGCATTGGGACTGTCCTCTGGGTAATCCACCAGGAACTGTTCCTTTGTAGGCTGAACGCTTCCGGACCACCTGCCACGACTTTGATGATATCCTGGTTCAGTGTTGATAATCCGGCGCGTGTCAGTCCGAAGGCGAGACTCCTGGGTTCTAGGGGTCCCATGTTGTCGAGGGCTCCTCTGCCCCTACACCCTCGCCCATACCTCCATGATGTGAGCAACAATCTGGTCAGCCCCCTTATCAGGGTATCCTGCCCAGGGTCCGTAAACCGAAAGATAAGAAAACAACTTAATACTGACAGCCAGGGATTCCCCGGAGCTTGGGGCCACTTGGGCTTTTTGTGAGCCTCCCCAGTCCTTCCCTGTCCACTGTGGGGCTGGTCCCCTCTTCCGAGCCTCCATTTAACTCCTCAGCTCGCTCGAGGGGCTTATGGGGTCCACTGACCCCTCTCAATCTCAGTTGGGGCACTTTTACCCTCTATAAGTGCCCCTCTATTAGAGCAAGTACGGTCCACCGGCTCCTGCCAAGTCGAGCTGCTCCAACTGGCTCAAAACAGTCAGTGCCCGGGGTGGGCCGGTTCCTTCCCGGATCCTGGACCCTGTTGGGGATTACCCTTACCCCAAAAGGTCCTTCCGCACTGCCAGGCTACTTGTGTCTGCGCCCAGGCGCTCCTGCCGGCATCCGCTCCGCCGCCGCTCCCTTCTGGTCCCTCCTCCTGAGCTGTCACCAGCGTCTCCTTTATAGTGGACTGGGCAGCCTCATTGGCTTTCTTCTGTGCGTACCTGTGGACGGTGAGTGTCCCCGCCCTAGCATTTTGCCCCGAGGGGCGTAAAATAGATTTGTTAGCTCTGGATCGTGGGGTTTTGGGGGCCGCTGGCTCCCTTCCTCCCCCACAGGAAACAAATGCCCCTGCATGTGCATGTTCACTGGGACGTGTCCTTAATGTCCAATGTCCACAGTCAACAGCTAGGGAGCTCCACATACTCACGGTGCTACCTTCTGTGCATTAAGTGCATTGTTACTTTCTCTTTCTCCTGGCAGAGGCTAAATCTGCAAAAAAACTGCACATCCCAATTTCCTGCAGCTGATTTTTGGAAAAAGGTGTGCGCTGTATGCAAGAAAATATGGTATCTATCCATCCATCCATCTGTCTGATGCTGGTGATATGAGTTCCCCAACATTAATGATAGGTCATGATGGGTTCAGTAAAATTTTAGAAGTTTTGGAAATGAAAAGGCATTAAATGTGACAAAAATGTTCACTGGAAATTTTCCACTATTCTTTTCTCACTAAAAATGTGACATTCAGAAATTTGTGACCATCCCTAATATAGACAGTGGCAGCAGAACTTATCACGTGTTCACCTATTATATAGAAAATTCAGTGACTTTAATGAGATTACCATTTCACATTCCAGGCCCCTAAATGTAATAATTTAGTACAAGTGGATGACAGAGGAAAATGAAGCTCATTCTCAGTGACAAATCTGTGCAAACAACTTAGGAAGGACTCTGAAGTCTGCCTTATGTCTAAGTATGTTCATTGCTTGCCAATCTGTTTGAAAGTACACCTCTGTACTTTGCAATATGGAGCTGCCAATGTTCAATTAATTTAGGGCTCGTCGAAATTTCTCTGGCTGTTCCATTTTGGCGCTGTTTCAACTGGTTTCAGGCTCGAAACAGCGAAATCGAAACAAAACAAAGAGCTTTGAAACAGCCTCGAAACAAAACGAGGCAAGTCTAAATGTTTCAAAAATTTTGAGTTTTGAGTTTCAAAGCTCAAGCTGGACCTGCCTGCAGGGAAACAGAAACTAAAGTAAGGAGATGGAGGGGGAAGAGGGGAAGGCATGCTCTCATTATTGTCTATGTAGCTGGCCAGTGACTGTCATCCTTTCCTGAGGTCCCTTCCAATCCTGCACTCTGGGGGAGGGATAGAAAAACTGCATAAAAGGCAGCATTGTTTGAACTGCCCTGCTTTCTCCCTGGATGTCAGTTGATTGAGGGTGCACCTTAACACACACAGTGTCACCCACCCATGTCACAGGTTTTGCTTGTCAGCAGCTAGGGATGCAGGGCCCCAGAACCCCCCTGCACCGATCTCCTTGACAGCTGGCAGGCTTCATGGCCTAACAGGCCTGCAGTTTTCACCCCCCTGTGCCCCAAGACAATCACAGTCCCACAAGCACCCATGTCATGAGTTTTGCCTGTCAGCAGCCACAGGTGCAGGGCCCCAGAACCCAGAACCCTGCTCCTATCTCCTTGAAACTTGGCAGGCTTTGTGGCCTCAGCAGGGGCTACCATCCCTGCAGTGTTGACCCCACTGTGGCTTAACACATACACGTGACATGAGTTTTGCTTTCATAGTTTCATAGTTTCTAGGGTCAGAAGGGACCTGAGCAGATCATCGAGTCCGACCCCCTGCCATGGCAGGAAAGAGTATTGGGGTCAAAACTCTGAGGTGCAGTTTCCCTGAACCCCTGCACCCGTCTCCTTGAAACGTGGCAAGCTACATGGCCCCAGAAGGGGCTACCGTTCTGGCAAGTTTCATCCAAATTGGGCCAGAAATGACAAAGTTATAGGCTGCTTTAAGCTTCCCCATTATAGCCAATGGGTGAAATGTCGAAACAGCGTTGAAACAGCAAAACTGTTTTGACAAAACGAAACAGAACAGCAGTTTTGAATCAAAATGAAACTCGAAAAGAAACACTGGTCTGTCAAAATGTTGAAATGCAAGTGGAAATGCAACAGTGCTGTTTCGCACAACCCTAATAAATTTCCTCCTGCTATTGATGCTGCTTTGGACCTCTTGTTGGGTGGTATACATGTGCAATTTGAGTGTGGGGCACTAGAGAAGACCACCTTCTTCCTCTTGTTCTCCAAGGGAATCAGCAGCTGGGAGAGTCCATTGAATCTGGTTGAATTTAGTTTACTCTGGTCTTCTTTTCTTCTTCTTATGAATGTGTATGTGGTGTGCTAGTAGCAGAGTGTTCAAGGCTCTTTCTTCAGGAAATAAACTGACCAGCCAGAAGGACTGTGAAAGCTATTAGGCACATTATGTGCCTCTAAGCAGCAGCATGGTATAATTTGATAACAAAGGAAAGTGAAATTTATCTATAAGGATGTAAAATGATGTAAATTCATGAGGCCAAATTATCCGCAAATAAGTTTACACAATTGCTAGCATGCATACACACACCCATATTCACATAAGCAGAATGGTAGTTGAATGCATACATATATTTCTCCACTACTCCTGGAAAGACTAGGTATCTTAGTATACGCAGCCTATAAATGGTCACAAAACAAATGCCCGGATATGAACAACCTCCAGACTTAGGGAGGAATTTCTGGAATTCCAACCTAAATACAGATCCACATTTTATATCTCTGGTGGACTGGATTAAAACAATCCATTCCAATATCCCTAAATGTTCAAACTCCTGATTTAAATCTACCTGGTTGTTAGTACTAAAATGATGTGTCTTCTACCTCTATTGAAGAGAAGATCCCTTCTAGACTTCGAGAGGTATAACGAAGATGAAAAATGGACTGAAGACCCAAACTCTTCTCACCGAACACCTTGTCTAGACAAAAGGGCAAGGGGGAGATGCGGATTTTGGGAGTCCAGTCAAGCTAAAGCAGTTTAAGATCTGATCTGTGTAAGATTGGAAAGCCTTCCTAATAAAGTTTGATTTCACTGATTGTTCTAATTAGGAAAGCCTTCTGTTTCACAACTTATTCTCAATTCCCTGATCATGGAGCCTTTTCTCCAGCTGATGAATAACGCTGACATAAATAGAATTGTCTATTATGTGGCAGGTGGTGAGTAGCCTTCATCACGTACTTCTAGCAGTTCCCTTCATCTGAGTCCCTGATAAGCCTCCAATTCATTTAAACACTGTGATGAATAAGCTGGGAGCTGGAGAACAGCCTTGAGAAAAGAAAGTTTCTGCTCAGAGCAATTTAATTCCTCTCAGCATAAAAGCTCGGCAAGCATTCATGCATCACAGAGTCTTCACAGCCTTCTACAGTCATAGCAGTGAGTATATCTGGAGTGAAGGTTGATTAAAACTCCAGATAATTATACTTTTAGCTTCGGCTCACATGTTTAAGAAGAATTTCTACAAATCCTTGAAATGCCTGGAAACCCAGCGTCTCAGCCGGTGCTGCCAAGTGAATTCCCACACCAAGCTGCCAAGTGGTGAGGACCATAATGATATCAGTAACAGTAATTATGCAGAGAGACTGAAGCAAACACTTACTCTATACAACTGTGACTGTTACAGCCTTGTGTAACTGTGTTACTCTGTATGTTCCTCTAAGAGGAATTTGGCTGGGAGTGAGTTTACAAGTGGAATCATTCTTAGATTCTGTGTTTAAGTTTCTATCACATGTCTCTAGGTTATTTAACTAAGTGCTTCCTGCATCAGATCATTCACTACTGTGAATTAGGATAGATCTGCTGGAGTCAGTGGAAGTATGTCAATACACACTAAGAATCTGCTGCTTTGGTATTTAGAAAAGAACTGGCGGTATGTTAAGCATGTAGTGCAGTCTTCCCTAAATACATTTGTTTGATGAAAGATAAAATTTTTCTTGCGAGACTTTTGCATGTAAGAGATGAAACTCGTATTGTGGTCCTTGGTGGTAGCTGAAAGTTCTTCTGATTTGATGATGATAACTGCTCAAGGGTTATTGAATGAATAGGTTGTCTTTGATCAGTACCAAGTGCACATGTGTTTGCCCAAGAGATGTCATCATCTCAGTGAACCAGCATCTTGGATGACATCCTGAGTCCAAGACGATGACATATGGAGGCCAAGAGGTGAAAGGAAAGCTGTCACCTCGATAAGACGGCCCTTACCGAACAAGGCTGTAGCTAGCACTTTGTCAGGCAACACTGAAACTTTGTGCTGCCAGTCCCTGTGCTGAGCCTGCTTCTGAAACAAACTGAACAGAACTTCAGTCTCCAGGGAAGTCTCCCTGGTTCACTGCAGTGCACCTTGTTCACCAAAGTAAAACATGTAAAACAAAGTAACCATGGCAGGGGGTCAGACTAGATGATCTGCTCAGGTCCCTTCCGACCCTAGAAACTATGAAACTATACAGGCTGCATAGTGTGCTGCCAGATTTCTCCACCTGAGCGTGCAGGCAGGACTATGTATTGTAATAGCCACAATGGCTTGGAGCCCTGACTGCCCCACCCCCATGCATCTAGTGAAACAGCTCCAAATACGATGGCTGCTGGCCTGACAAAGACCTTTGGCTGTTTGGAGCACTGTGCACATGCAGCAAATCAGGAGGAAGAACTGTCCTGACTGTGCTGGATTAGCTGGGAGGAGTAATTGCTCTGGACACCATGTCATTATCTACAATTTCCAAGCAATCGCAAATAGCACTTACGGTCATTTCTTAGCCCATTAAAGGTTTTTTTCTTTTTCTTTTTGTACAAGACTAAACAGAATAGTAGGCTTTGCTGAAACTACAGTGCAAGCCCCAGAGATGAGCTGATTGTATTAGTAAGTAAATTACAGGCTTTTGAAAACTATTTTCTGAGAGGCCCCTAAACACACTGCTTTTGTTGACTCTAACTAGAACTTTGTGGATTTTAATCTAATTGTCATCCAAGCACATTCTTTCATGATATGTGTGTGTGTGTGTATCCACTTATCAAGAACCATCTTTGTCAAAGCTAAACATGAGATTCATCTTAAAATAAAAAACAGAACCTAATCCTGTTCCTATTTCATTTCCCTTTTCTTCTACCTTCTGTTTCATCTTTCTAACTTTCTAGTCTACTGAACTCTTTATACGACAACCATCACCATGGACTATGAATGCCACTGAAATAAATTGTAGTATAAGGGCCAGCCTTTATTCCATCCATTAGCCATGTTATGGGACTTAGTTGCCTACGTACAAGTCTATTCCACCCTACTCAAGTCCCTTGAAAAACTTTTAATACAGAAGGTGGGCAGGTCCTCCTCTTTCTCACTGCTTTTTTGTGACCCAGTCTTTTGTGTCAGATGACACCAATGATATTATGAAAATGGATGCAGTAGTGTCTGCTTAGACTCCTGAAAGATGGACTAGAATCTGGTCTTAAATCTGGTTATAATGCATTTCTGTGAATAAGTTTATTTGCATGGCATGGGCTAATCCAGGTCCTTGCATGATTGGTTTTCTCAGGAATATTATCAAAAGGCAGTACAGACACAGCCTGTGTTGTGAAGGAAATATGTTCCAGTGATTGATATCCAAGGGTGCCTGTACATGATGCAGGAGGCTGCTTCGACACACTGTATTTAGAGCATGTCGGAGCAGACTCAATTAATCAAGTCTGCTGGAGTGTGGTAATTACTGTGCTCCAACCAGCCTCTGCATCTTGAGTATCAGCATCCCTGCACTTCAAAATGGTGGTGGGGGCACTTTAACTAAAGCTTGTTTGATGGGTTTTAGATAACGTGCCCCTGCTGCCATTTTGAAGCATGGGGATGCTGATACATGAGACACTAGGGGGCTTTAATTAAAGCAGCTCTTGAAGCCACTCTAATTAAAGCACCGCCCCCCGCCCCCCCCGAGCACATGTAAAATCACCCCAAGCCTCTAATACGAGGGAACCAGGATCAAGTCCCTCATTTGCCAAAGCCTTCTCCCACCCTATGCAAGTCACTTAGGGGAGGGGTTCTCAAACTTTGTGCTACCATGACCCCGAGTGCTGGATGGTGGTGGCGGGTGATGGGGAGCTTGCACAGGGCAGCCGCTGCCACCATCCACCACTTCGCACCGCTGCTGCTTGCTGCTTTCCCGCATCACTGCAGTACCCCCTGGGAAGTTTGTGGCCCCTCTTAAGTTGCTCGCAACTGCGCGGGGGGTCATGACCCACAGTTTGAGAACCCCTGACTTAGGGCATTTTTACATGTGTTCCAGAGGGTCTTTAATTAGAGTGGCTCTAAGAGCTATTCTAATTAAAGTGCCTGCAGTGTCTTGTGTATCAGTTTCCCTGAGCTTCAAAATGGCAGCAGGGGTACTTTAGAGCTTGTTGAACAAGCTTTAGTTACAGCACCCCCACCACTATTTTGAAGCACTGGGACACTTTGATTGCAGCACAGTGAAGCAGCCTCCCCACACGTGTACAGGCAATCTTAGTTGCTCTGTGTCTTAGTTTCAAGCCTGCACATTAGGGTTGGTAGCACTTCCCTACCTTGCAGGGTGTCCTGTGAGGATAAGCATAGTTAAGACTGTGAGGTACTCAGGCACTAGAGTAATGGAGGCAAAATCAGTGCAGTCTTTGGGAGCTTGGAAGCCCTGGGCATTATGCTGACTGGGGGCCTTTAGCATTTTCATCCTGTTACCGTTGTTACGGTGACTGTGCCCAAGTGTGCATTTGGCATTTCACATAATTGGGTTGAATTTTGGCACATTTGTTGGCTCAGGCTTTGGTTCTCTCTTCATTTTGCAGCCATGATCATTTGCTCTTTGTGTAGGGACACTTGTTCCATGTGCCTTGTTTCAGCATTGCTGGGTGGTTCTGGGGAACCTTCTGAGCTGGAAGCCCAATCACTGGGCCCCATGCCTAAGGTGGCATTGGACAAGATACAATTCTAAGACACCCAGAAAGAAGGGTTAGATTTCCAGTTTCATTGTAGGTAGGGTTGGAAGGGACCTGAGCAGATCATCAAGTCCGACCCCCTGCCATGGGCAGAAAAGGATGCTGGGGTCAAATGACCCTGGCTAAGTGATTATCAAGCCTCCTTTTGAAGACCCCCAGGGTAGGGGCGAGCACCACTTCCCTTGGAAGTTGGTTCCAGATCCTAGCTGCCCTGACTGTGAAGTAGCACCTCCTGATGTCTAGCTTGAATCTTGTCTCCATCAACTTATGGCCGTTATTCCTCGTTACTCCCAGTAGTGCTCAGGGGAACAGGGACTCTCCCATTGCCTGCTGGTCCCCCTTGGCCAGTTTGTAGATGGCCACCAGATCCCCTTTCAGCCTTCTCTTGTTGGGGGCTGAACAGGTTCAGGTCCCATAGCCTCCGCTCATAGGGCCTGCCCTGCTGCCCCCTGATCATGCGAGTGGCCCTCCTCTGGACCCTCTTGATGCTGGCCACATCCCCCCTGAAGTGCAGTACCCAAAACTGGATGCAGTACTCCAGCTGCAGCCTGACCAGTGTCACGTAGAGGAGGAGGATTGCCTTCTTTGACCTGCTCGTAATGTATCTATGGATGTCTGACAAGGTGCAGTTGGCCTTCCTGACCATGTCCCCACATTGGCAGCCCATGTTCATTTTGGAATCCATGACACCAAGATCCTTTTCTGCTTCTGTGCTGAGGAGAGGGGAGTTCCCCAGCCTGTAGGTATGCTGCTCATTTTTCCTCCCCAGGTGCAGTACCCTGCACTTGTCAGTGTTAAAGGCCACCCTGTTCTCATCTGCCCACCCCTGTAACCTATCTAGATCTAGTTGCAGCCTGTCTCTCTCCTTCAGTGTGCCCACTTCTCCCCATATCTTAGTGTCATCCACAAATTTAAACAAAGTGCTTTTCACCCCCTCGTCCAAGTCGCTGATGAAGATGTTGAGCAGTGCAGGCCTGAGGACTGAGCCCTGGGGGACCCCGCTGCCCACATCCCTCCAGGTCAAAAATGACCCGTCCACCACCACTCTCTGGGTGTGGCCCTCCAGCCAATTTGCGACCCATCTGACTGTGTAGGCATCGATGTCACAGTTGCCTAATTTTTTAATGAGAATGGGGTGAGAGACAGTGTCAAAGGCCTTCATAAAGTCCAGAAAGACTACGTACACCGCAACACCTGTGTCCAAGAATTTTGTGACCTGGTCATAGAAGGCCACCAGGTTGGTCTGACAGGACCTGCCTCAAATGAACCCGTGTTGGTTGCCCCTAAGCATAATCTCCCCTGCTGGTCCCTCGCAGATGTGCTTCTGGATAATTTTCTCAAAGAGCTTCCTTAGGACTGAGGTAAGACTAATGGACCTGTAGTTTCCTGGGTTCTCCTTTATCCCTTTTATGAAAATGGGGACCACACTGAACCTTTTCCAGTCCTCCAGCACCTTTCCAGAACACTGTGAGTGCTCGTAAAGCTGTGCCAGGACTGCACCACAGTAGTCCCACAATGACCTCTGCTAATTCCCTCAGCACTCGGGGGTGGAGGTCATCAGGATCTGCTGATTTGAACACATCTAGTCCCACCAGAAGTTCCCTAACTAGGTCCTCACTGACCCTGGGCCTGGCAGCACCTCCCCTGGGTCCGTCAGGGATCCTGGTGGGGGGGATGCCCTGGTCCCTGCTCAAAAAGATGGAGGCAAAGAAATTGTTAAAGAGATTAGGTCGGTCATCTGGTGTGACCACCAGATTTCCAAGTGGATCCTGCAGAGGCCCTATAGTACCCTGTACCTTCTTTTTACTCCCTATGTAATTAAAAAAGGACTTCTTGTTATTCTTGATCCGGGTCACTAGTTCCAGTTCCATCTCTGCCTTAGTCTTCCTAACAGCCCCCCTACAGTCTTGAGCAATGGAGGTATAGTCCTTCTTGGTGATGGCCTCTCCCTTCCATTAGGTGAACAACTCCTTTTTAGCTTTGAGATGTTCCTGGATGCTTTTGGTGAGCCATGGGGGCTTTTGAGCACTCTTGCCCCCTTTGATCTGCGTTGGGATTGTCACGTTTTGGGCTTGGGGGATCGTCTCCTTAAGGAACAACCACTCTTCCTGGACTCCCAACTACCCTCTCCTCGAGGACCTCAGTGCCTCCCTGACTAGTGTCCTTACCTCATTGAAATCCACTCTCCTGAAGTCTAGGGCTGTTGCCTTGCTGCAGGTCTTGACACCCTGCACTGGATGGTGAACTCCATTAGGCAATAATCGTTATTGATCAGGTGGTCGAGAACCCACAGTCCACTCACCAGATCATCACCTGTGGCCAGGACCGGGTCCAACAAGGCATTTCCCCTGGTGGGACTGTGCATCTCCTGGGTTAGATGGAGGTCCTGTAACTTGACTAGAAACCTACGTGAGCTGTCAGACCTGGCTGACTGCTCTTCCCAGCAGATGTCTGGATAGTTTAGGTCACCCATGATAACCACGTCCCTTGACCTAACTGCCTCTGCGAGCTGACCTGCGAATTCCCAGTCCAGCTCTTCCCCCTGGTTGGGTGGCCTGTAGTAAACCCCCTACCCTGTAGTCAGACCCAGAGCACTTCAGTCTGCCCCTCCTTTGACTCAGTGCTGTTTGTTGAGGATGTGTGTTGCTCTTTGACGTAGAGCGCCACACCCCAACTCTTCCTCCCTGTTCTATCCCTCCTGTACAGCTTATAGTCCTTGATATTTACCACCCAATCATGTGTTGGATCCCACCAAGTTTCAATGAGCCCCACTATTTCTGGGTTTTTGTTAGCTAGCAGGAGGGCAAGTTCCTCCTGCTTGTTCCCCATACTATGAGCATTAGCGCAGAGGCGTTCCAGTGGTCATTTGGTTCAATGACATGTAAATCACTACACTAAAAATTCTTCACAGGATCATTTGATTTGTATTGGTGAGAACGGAAGGAGGAAGGTTACTGGTTTATATCTCAGCATAAACACAACTGCTTTGAGGAAGATATTTGTAATTTCAACATACCAACGGTGATTAAACTTAATGACCAGGTTCTCTTTTTCAGAGCTTACATAAGGCCTGTGAATGAGGCTTCAACATTGCCATGGGAAGCATCATAGACTTCCCACAATATAAAAGAAGCATTTCATTTGTGTAATGGGTGTTTACCTTGGTGTGCTGATACCGTCTGATTCTGTCACTTCAGGATCCAAACCAGAACTGCACAGACTCTGATAACAAGGCCAGATGTGCCATTTTAATTAATGCAATTTGCTAAACATTGGAATAATTAAGTGCAACATGATAGTGCAGTAATCTTTAGAGCTAGGAAGTGCCTTCCTCCAGGCACCCCCAGCTGTTTCAGCTTTCTTTTCTAATCTGTCATTTTCATGAATACAGAAACTCAAAGGATTTGCAAAGAAACCAAGACGTTAAATAGAGAGTAAGGAAGAAAAAGTGCAGGTGTGCGCAAAGGAAGCAGAGGCCACTGTTTTTGCAAGTGTCAGCTTGGCAGGTAATGTTGTGAATAGATGTACATGGACTGCAATTGCAAATACAAACATGCATGCACATCCAAATACCCTATTATGTGCCCATGGGCAACTTAACTATTGCATTCTATAAACACCTGAAACATGCAAATACATACAAACAACATGGGAAGACATACACAGACACACTTGTGTACAAGCACACCTTAACACAAAGTCACATATGCACCTCCAACAGTTATGTCCCTCCCTTCCAAGTACCCACTAACACATTCCTTCCCATATACTTTCACAGAAGAGCAGCATGGATCCTAATAAATGACAACCAATATTCTCCTTCTAGAGAATTCACTTTGGCTCAATTAAAACAAAAAAAATGTTTCTTTCCTGTACTTCAGTGTGTGTCTGCACATGTGAATGGGGGAAGAGAGTGGTAGAGAGAAAGTATTTGCAATGGGAGAACCGTCTCCATTATATTATAATTAAATCCATAAATATAAATCTAAAATCTGGTTAAAAAGCTCATTGAAAAAGGAGGAAGCTATTTAGCACAAATATTTTCTACTTTTTGCAAGTTTCAAAACAGGTCAGTTTTTACTTTTTTCCAAAACTCTTACAATCTTTAGATTATATATATTTTTCATGTTTAAACACTGTCAATACAAAAAAAGCAGAAAGGAAAAAAGAAAGAATGAACAATAAAGTTTTATCATAATTTTCACAACTGAGCATCACATGCCCTCAGACCAAGCCATCGCACACCCCTAGACCAAAGTGAGTAAACCCAGAAAGTGTTGTGACACAGGACCACTCTTATTAAGGTATCCTGTTATGTTTCCTCTTGGCTTTGAGACATAATTTACTCCTTTTGCCTTTCCTGCAGTGGCTATAGTGACCAGTGTACATGGCAGTGGAACTGAAGTTCATAGTTTTTGGTCTTCCAGTTACCTGAGCGGATTAGGAGCTAGTCTAGAACTGCACCAGCAAAGTGCATAGACTGGTGTCTCTCAGGTCATACTCCCATAACAAAGGATTAGAACAAGCACGGCCAAACTGAGTACTTTTTTTAAACAGAAACCTCTTCTTGTTTTGAGGAAAACTCCAGACTCCAGATAACTACAACTGTTTTCAAACTCATATTTCAAAAATGTATCAAAATGTTTAACTTGAAATTCTGTCCCTGAAAAACATCTGGGAAAAAGAAGCATTTCATTTTGACTTTTTAACTATAAACTGTTGTCAATTTTTTAATTTGGAATGAACTTTTGTTTCAAAATATATTTCAAATGTATTGAAAAATAAACCTTTAAAGACATCAAAGCAGGCTTAATTTGTTTCACTTTGTTCTGAAGCAAATTTTCAGTACTACAAGCAGACTGAAAATAATTTACCTGCAGAACTCTGGTACAGAACCACTCTCACTTCTGTACACTTCGGGTATCCCTGGATGGTGCAAAGCAGTGCTGTGCACAGATGCCCTACATTAGCTTTGTGCATACTGTGTCTGGAGAAGGCATGTGGGCTAAGAAGCTCTGCTGACAATCTGTTCTGTGTGTAAGAAGCATTTTTATTCATCTTTAGCGGCAGGTCATCTAGCACATTGTCTAAATGCATCTGTGGCACTTATTCAAAGAAATGCCTGAAAAACCCTTATTTTATTTGTTGTATAGGGTTCACCCCACTAATTTGAAGAATGACTTTCAAAGTTAAAAAATATCCCAGAAAATAGCCCATCACCCTGTTGCAGCTCACCAAGGTAAGGGGGGGAAGTTATCTTTAGCTTAAATGATTTTGCTGCCCTTTCAATATAGAAGGCTCATTCAAATTGTTGAGAGGAAGGTCTTACAAAAGAATGGAAGAAAACCTCTGAAAATGGTGAAAATATAATGTCAGCCAGTGTCATTATTTCTAATGTAGCACAAATGGCAAGGACCAAAGGGCAGAATTAGGAAGAGAGGAGGGGGAAGAAGGAAATTTAAAGCAGCCCCTGGGTGAAACTTCCCATGCAAAAAGTCATAAATTCCCAGAATGGCATGGCTGGCAGCATTGTTAGAAGAGAGCTACAGTCATCATCCAAATGGAGAGAACAATTAATACCATCCTGGGAGAACTGAGATTCTGAAAATGCGGGTGTCAATGAACAGACTAACCTTTCTGCATTTCCCAAAGATCTGTACCTCCCCTGAGCTGTCATCTTCCATGTGAAGATCAGTCTGCACAGTCTGTCAAAAGGAAATCTAAAAAATAAAAAGAATGGGTTAGTTCAGCATGCGTTGTATATAGGGAAAACTTTTCTTCATGGACAGATGGGGCAACATGAAGTCTATATACCACTTAAATCCCATTTAAGGTCCAGGGTTCGAGTTGGTCCCTAATTTTACCCATAGTGATTGGGGGAAGACTCAAACATCAAAGGGTTTGCTTAAATGAAACTTTAGTAGGTTTGACATCTAAAGCTTTTCTCAAATCTTCCATATTATTCAGGTCTGGAAATGCCACAGAAACATGTTTTCTCAGGAGTTTACTGACCCTTTCAGCCATTTCAACCTGTAACCAGGCTGGAGATACCATAAGGACAGTTTCTACAAAAGAAGTTTGCGATTTGCTTAACAGTGGAATTAATTAGCCCAGTTTTGTTCACTTCACTACCGCTACATGAATCCATCCCAGCTGAAGATCTGACTTGTATTCACCATTCACGTTTTATGATCATCCATCTGTGTCTTTTATCAGTTAGAAAACTGGGATAATACCATGACCCTTCTGAAGACAATGGCAAAATTCACATAAACTTCAGTGATGCAGCCTCAGGCTTCCGGTTTGTAAATCTTAGTCTACATGTAGCTTTTGAACTAGCAATACTATCAGATAGGGGAGTGACTTTTCACTGACACAGATATACTGTAACAAACCCTTGTGTGGTTTCACTTATACCATGTAAACTGGTCTCATACCAGTACAATTTTTTCCCTTTTCCACACAGGAATACATCACATTAGCACAAGCATTGTGATACTGGGTACATACAGACCCAGAGAAGCAGAACCACTCTGCCTGTAGCAATAGTTAAACAGTACAACTTTTTTTGTGTATATCTCTCTATTAACTGTTCAGAAGCAAGTTTTTCAATATTTGATCAGAACTGTTGGGGACCTTGAAATATGAACAAGACAAATATACATCCACATGCCATTTGAATTTATTACTAGGTAATAAATAAACCAAACTGGACAATAATTGCTCCCTTACTAAAAGCTAGTTTAACCTCACACCTTGTACAGAACTTGAAGCAGCCTTCACTATTGAGTAAGTACTGCCTGATTTGACCAGCACCTGGTCTCAAATTGGACAGACAAGAAAAGATTATTTGGAATGATTTGCTGTTTAGGAGGGATAAAACTGATGGTTTTTTGTTCAGGCTTGATATACTGACCAAAATAATTTCTGTACTCTGGTGAACACAAGTACTTTACTTAAAAATTAAAAGCTGGGAGTAAAAATATAGCTAACCATATATTATAGCCTGAAAACTGACCATAGATAACATTTTCAAAGGAATCTAAATGATTTAGGAGCTAAAGTCAGATTTTTAAAGACTTAAAAAAACCCGACCTAGTCCACAAAGGAACTTTGCATCTAATTCAGCATCTAGATGCCACTGGTATTTACAAACCCACTGCTCAATTGTAGCCAAATTGGTAGGTGGCTTAAGTCCTTACCACCTAAAGTTTCTGCCTCTGAAGTCTTTCAGGCACAAAACCACTTCATCCTGACACTGCTGATCTGCTTGGTGCCATAGATTATTCTGACCCCTGGCAGGATTCTCAGACAGGGCAGTCATACCTGCAGGTCCCAATCTAGTAGATGTTCGGTTTTCAAAGTCAACTCAGGGAGTTAATTAGACAGCTCCCATTAATTTCAGTAAGCCTTATGCTACTAATCCCCAAATTGACTTTGAAAACCTCAGCCTGTAAAACTTTCTCAGACTATCATACTCCTTTCAGATCCATACTACACCTTAAGTAGGACAGGAAATTAAAATGAATTAATATGCTGCTCAACAAGATTAATTAAATAGCTAATGTGCATACAGCATTTGGGAACAGTAAAGCACTATATAACATATTATGTATTAGGAAATATGGCCTAGCCAGCACAGCATAACTAAAATCTATTAAGGAAACTGACTTAAAAGGTAAGTGGCAGACTGGGAAAATGGTCTGTCAGTTTACAACACTGAAATGTACAAGTGTCGCATCTCCTTGGTAATCATGGAGATATAACGAAAAAGTGCTTCTTCCTTAATGAAGGATGTGAGGTTACAAGATCATAAAACATAGGAGTCCATAAAGTTCTGAGTTTGGAAAGTATACCTTAAAATTTAATATCATGCAATATCACATCCATAACAACAAGTCACCTGGAGCCATTTATTATTCATTGAGAGTTACTGTCTCTACACATACACCAAAAGTCATTAAGTGTCCCAGATATATTCTCCTTTGTACAGGAGATTTATTTGAACACTACTGCATATTAAAGAAATGCCAATCAATTATTTTAACATGAAATTCTGTAGTTTTAACCACACTCTGCTTCAGTACGTACAGGCCATATTTAATGATGTGGCTGATAAATGGCAAGCAATGTCATTTTTTTTTTGTTGTAACTGAGTATTGTATTAATGGCTGTGTCATAGCCACACCTCATTACAATAATAGCTCATGTTGAACTGCTGTCTTATTCCATGTCACAGCAACGGGTTTCAGCTCTAGGCATCCTTAGGACACCTCTCCTAAAAGCTCCTCTCAGCTGGAGACTGGCTTTACATGAGATTTCATTTAATTGCCCGTCAAGTATTAGAGCTGGGATTTTCAGAAAAGCCTCGGGGAAACAAATGCTAAGACACCACTGAAATTCAGTGGAAGCTGGGTGCCTGACTTGGCTAGGCTTCTCTGAAAATCTCCATCTAGACTTGTCATTCTAGTCTCACAGTCACTCTTAACTCCCCCTGTATGCCAATACTCTGATTTTCTCAAAGGTATATAAGAACAAGATTCAAACCAACCAATATATTGAATAAAAAAATCCCAGTAAAATTGCTCTGTAGCAGCTTTGATTTATTTATGGAATAAAAACAAGTAGGAGGGACAAACTATGTAAAATAAGTGAGAACGGGAAAGTAAAACCCAGGGCTGCACCCATTTCTTGAGGAAGTAAAAAGTGTCCCAACCCAAAGTTTGTTTTCCATCCCAAGTCACCTCTAAAACTGTGGTAGGGAAATATGGATGATCTTGTGAATAGGAACTTGTCTTGGAATCAAGAGGTTTGACTTTTGCCTACTATATGCTGCCTGCATGACCTTGGGCAAGGTACTTGGCTGGTCTGTGCCTCAGTTCCCCACCTGTGAAACAGGGAATAAGTGATATGTTTTTTATTACGGTAAGTACCCTAAAGCAGAATGTGTCTCTTGCTGTATATATTGGTGTATGTGCAGCACCTAGTGCAGGGTATCAAATTTATCTGGGCCAGACCTGGACTTCAGGAGCTCCTTCTAGGCTGGATCCACATGCCTAGCAGTGACTGTAGTGGGTCTGGGGGCAGGCAATGGCACAGGGCCACATTTGGGGAACAGTGTGGGGCTCTGGCCAAGCATCAGTGTGGAGCTGGGCGCATGCAACTGCTCAGGGCTCTCACCAGATAGCAGTGTGAAGTCAGGGGCCTATGGCAGTGTGTGGCTTTGGCAGGTGACAGCATGGATCAAGGGGCATGTGGCAGAGCAGAGCTCAACTGGGGTGGCAGCATGGGTTCTGACTGGAAAACATTTGGCGGGCTGCATTCAGGCAGCAGCACAGGTCTGGAGGTGTGCAGTGGTGGATGCTTGTGTTTGGGCAGCAGAGCTGGGGGGCCACCACTGATGGCCATGTCCACCAGAGTCCAGGGCCCCTGAATTCTGCATTAGGTCATGCCTTCCCAACTACCAGTAGCTCACTGGCCTACTGGTAGGCAAGATGAAATAGTTCTTCAGGCTGAATTCAACCCACTGGCTGTATATTTGATACCTCTTACCTAGTGCAATGGGAGATCAATCTACATTGGAGATTCTAGGTGCTACTGGAGTACTTCTTCAGAATGACTTAGATAAAAAATAAAATCCTTCATGCCTTATGTCTATAGAATGAACAATATTTTCAATATAGCTCTTGTTCTCTTGTCAAGCCTCATACAACCAAGGGAAAATACAACCAAAGTCAACGGAAGAAGTTTCTATTAACTCTATCATTGTCTGTACTAAATCTGCTTTCATAAATGTAGCTTCGATAACTCTCTCAGTTCTGTACCAAAAGCCATGTATAGTGAATGAAACTGGACAAGCATAAAGAGAGGGAGGATGTCCCAGGGGGACAGTCACCAGAAGACAAAAGACTCCTCCTGTGGTAGGACTCAGGATGGGGACAGCCCACCCCTACAAGAAAAGCCCTGAAACTTACTGATTTCAGCCCAGAGAGAGGCGAATGAGCCATGCCAGCATGAAGTATCCGTGTGGTTCATTAGCTGTGTTTATTTCCAGCTGGCACAGGCACAGGCAGGTGACATTACTCTGGGACACCGCCCGGTCAGGATAAAAGCCAGCACAAGGAAAAACACTGAGGGAGAACTGCAGGAAGCAGAAGATGGAGGTGCTTCCCATGGTGGATGCAGGCAGTGCCGGCGATCAAAGAGGGACACGGAGGCAGACCCACTGGAGAGGTTCATGAGTGAAGAAAGGATCCTGGACAGCATTGGGGGAAATCTAGGACCACTAGCACCAGGACAGTGAGTGGGGATGGATCACAGCCCTACCCGCTGCCTCCCCCTGTTCTTTTGTTAATTTCTTCTTTCTTTTTTTTTGTTGGCATTGGGGACTGTCTGAGAAGGCCCTGAGGTGAGGGTTTGGTCTGCGGCTGGCACTCCAAGGGAGGAGTGGCTGGGAGACCCCGCAGGCAGCCAGGCCACACCCCAAAGACCTGGCACAAGAGCAGGGACAGCCCAAATATCCTGAAGAAAAAACAGCAGCTGGGTGGAGTCAATGGCAGCCTACCTGATGAAGAGAGCAGGGAAAGTCATCACCAGAGGATGGGCCACACCAATGCTAACAGACTGTCCTGAAGGCTGGCGCATGGCTGGGGTGTAGGGGAGGCAGAGCCCCACAGATGCCCATCAGGGGGCATGGCTGACCTAAGGGGGATCATGAGAGGGGAGCCCACCACTAAAAAAAAATCAAATTCATTGCAGGAGAGTCTCTCGGCTTCTCTCAGGAAGATCATGGGATCTCTCTGAGACCACTGGAGCTTACGCAGCAGCCAGTATTAGGAGCATGTGCCAAGGCAGCACGTGAGTGCCTCTTTGAGACCCGGCAGGCACAGAGGAAGAGAACACTGGTTTCACGTTCCAAAATTCCCTGGGCTAGATAGCCAGTTGGTGTAGGCTGGTACAGATCTGCTCGCTTCAAAAAAACTGCAGTGACTGATGCCAGATGATCATCTATGTGCCCCCTCTATCTGAAAATATTCAGAGTGCCAGAGCTTCAGCCTGAGTTAGTTCACTTTTCTTCCCCTTATTTTGCAAAAGTCTTTTTGGTGTGGTAGGAATAGAAGCTGGCCATGAAAGGTCTTTCATGTAAAAAGCTCCAAAATCCTACAGACAGAAAAACTGGCAGCATTTATGTTATGCACCGCCTATTCGGATCCATTGCATTTTTATATAGTAGCTGCCAAGTCTTTTATAACGGCAAGGGAAAGAATTATGTGACTCTCCAAAGGGATTTTTCCACCACTCTTAATTGCTTCTTATATGGGAGTAAGATTTCTCCCTTGCAATTGATGCACACACACTTTGCAATATTAATATTTGATATTAAAAAAGAGAGAGAAACTATGAAAAAGCTGTCAACATTGTGAATTTTTTTCTCCCCTTTTTCTTGAAAACCTTTTGTTTAATATTTTGAAACTCAAAGATATGAAATTTGGAAAAAAATAAAAGGGGAGGTACGCAATGGGAATTTTCTGAAAATATAGTTGTACTTTGTCAATATTTTTTTAAATGTTGAAACTGATGACATTAAAAAAAATCAAGATGCTGTGACTTGCTCTCATAATGTAGAGTAATTATTCTTTCTAAAAACTGTAAATAACATTATCCAAGTATCATGCTTCTGAGTCTTCTGTTTAAATCAGTTAAGAAAGTTACCCAACCCTTATAGGTTTAGTTGCTTAAACATAGAAACTAAAACATGAAAACATTGTCTGAAAAATTAGCAGTACGATGGGAGACTACAGGTCATTTGGAGATAATCTTGGAATTTTGCTTTCAGTTCAACTGATATGAATCCGATATCGATATTAACACTATGATAATTGATGGAAATAACTGAGCCAATGAATACCAAATTGGTGGAAATTTTACTTTGTCATTTATAACCATTGAAAGTCAGTAGTAATTCAGCTCCAGCCTCATAGGCCCTACACCTCTATCTAAGCTTAGACCACAAATGCCTAAAGACTGGACAAACTCTAGATTGTTGTGGTCTAAACTAGCTACACAGGATGCAATTCTTAAAGGAGGCTTAATTTCATTGAGTTTTCATTGGGTAGACTGCCTAGCTCCTTTACAAACCCTTGAAACCTCAACTACAATATATCATTGTTATATTAGGAAGGAACATGGAACCCAATGGCAGAAGCTGTGCAAATGTGGTGTATGGGTCTGGTGATAATAAAGAACAGAATCCTTCCTACACTCAGGATTTTCCAGGAAGCTCTAGAGCTCAGCTTTCTGCCTTGGTTCACTGAAAACAGAGGATATTCCCAAGCCCTTGCAGTTGCCTTCTGTTACCAAAATAAGCTCTTCTCCCCATGAAACAAACTCTCCTGCTAGATCTATTAAGTACTGACCCAAGAAAAGAATATAGGACTGAAAGGACCTCGCAGAAATCATTGACTCCATTTTCCTGTGTCTAAAAGAGTCCACAGGAATATCTGCCCAGACCCTCTCACATACCACAACCACAACCACAACCACAAAGCAGCCAATAACAAACAATAAAACTTGCAGTGGGCCACAGAAAGAGAGCAGGTACAAGGGCTGTGCCCTGCCCCAGCTGGGCAGCGCCTCCTGGCACCCCTCTGCTTCGGCACCTAGGGCAGTCACCCCACTTGCCCTGCCCCCCCCTTTGCTACGGCACTGCTGAAAACACACACAAAACAGAACAGCTGCTAGTCTGTAAGAGCTTCTTAATTGCTAGGGGGAGAAACCCATTTGGCAAGAACAGATAAAAAGAATAAGGGGGCTGGAAAGGAAATCATTTGTTTATGAAGTCTAGCGGTTAAGAACGATTTCAAAATGTCTTCGTTTTCCAACCTGGAATTGAATTGGGCATCAGAGTCCATTTCTGACTTCTGTGTTCACTGCAGAGATAAGACTGAGCTGTGAAGCTCCAGAACTTGTGGTTCTCAAAGCTAGAGGAAGTTTGCCTTCATCCTTTGAGCCCAGATCTGTATGTATAGAGAATAACAAAGATAAGCTCTACTGGCAGGTATCCCTGAAGCATGAAGGATTCAGCTCTGGTTTTGTGTCTGGTTTAAATGGCTGTCCATTTAGGCCAAGCCAAGGCTTTATTATGAGACATAGTCGGTGTGCAGCAACATTAGACAACACAGGTTTTGCACAGGAAGTTTGGGAAACAGTCCAGTGCAGCAGGCTGCATAAAGGAACCCTATTACCAGGTCATAAAATGTGAGTCCAGCAGCTTCAGTACCACAATGAACACTGTTGTTCAGGCACATCACAGAGGTACAGGTCTAAGCAGTGAAACGCACACTCATTAATTCCTGATTTCCACCTGTAATTATGGTCCCAGGCCAGGAGTTGGCAACATTTCCCAGTGGGAGGATGGAAGAACGCAGCTCCCATCAGAGGTGGCCAAGAACTAGGACTTGAGCACCACTGCCATTTCTTCTCACTGCTCAGCCATGGCATGGCACAGCAAAAGCCCCCCCCTGTGCCAGACCTCATGCTGCCCAACTACAGCCTGACACAGGCAGAGCTTCCCCTCTGCTGAAGCCCTAGGTGCCTGGTTACAGCATGATACAAGGAGAGCCCCTCTCCACCAAAGCCCCAGGTGCCTGACTGCAGCACAGCATGGGCAGAGCTCCCCCTCCACAGAAGCTCTGCTGCCTGCCTACAGCATGGCACAAAGACATCCCCTGCTACCAAATGCCACTGAAGCCACAGCCCTGCAGGCTGGATCCAAAGGTTCAGCAGGCCAGATGCAGCACATGGGCCATCCATCGCTGATTCCTGTCTTAGTTTGATTCACAGAGCGTGATTCCAGATGAAAAGATGAAATTGGGATCCAAGTTTGCCAAACTTTGAAAAGGGGAATAGAAAGTACATTTGGTATTCTGGGAACTATAAAGGGCCCACATGAAATTTCAGTCTGAATGAGAACCTACTGAAGCCTGAGAGTCTTATTCTGATGTTGTGGTTAGGATGTCTTGTTTCTTAGACTCCCTTACAAATAGTTCTCAGAAAAGAGAAATCACAGATTCAGACGTCCACCTGCACCTAAAAAATGGTGCATTTCACAGGGCATACGTCACTGCTCTACCCCAGCAAGAGCCCAGAGAGAAAACTATGACTCAGGGTCCTGGCAAACATTACATGTCACAGGTTATGTAAGAGTTTTGCACAACAAATTGTAGCATGCCATATATTAAAAGAATTCATTTCAAGATAAAAATGGTGAATCTGCCAGGAAAATAGCAAATCCGTGACAAATCTGTCGCAAAGCAGCTGCTGGCTGAAACAGCAACTTCCTTGTGATGCAGAAGTATTATGTGACAATTTTAACACCTGACACGTTGTACAACATGAAAGGCATGGCCAAGTCCTTCACTACGATGCACTGTTCTTCACCCCCCAACAGTAGTCCACAGAGGTATTCTCATCCTGGAGGATAAGGGCACACACAGCAGCTCCAATCTCTGCTGGAGTGGGAGCCATGGGTCACAGGGCCAGGCTGGATCCATTCTGAGCTCAGAGAATGGGTTCAGGAAGAAAACCGATCAACTTAACTGCAGCTTTGCAGTCCCAAGCCAAAGGGAGGCTAGTAAGTCCCAGGTTGGATAGCCAATCTCTCCCTTCCTCATATCTGGACTCTTGTCTCATGCAGACATGCAAAAGGCTGTTTTGCTTCCTTGTGTGGCCACATAGAGCTAGCTTACAACCTAGCCCAATATGATGAATAGAAAATACCCTTTTAATAAAACAATCTACAAGGCATTATTATTACAACACCTTGTAGACACATGGATAAATGGTTTAATAAACTCTAATAGATGCCTGAAACACCTGCAACAAAGTACTTCTAAATTATACGGTATGAATCATTTATACTCGTCTCTGCAACTCATCATGGAACAACTTATAATAATGTATTAGGCAAAAAGATATTGCTCTTAACTCTAAATTCATTATTCATCTGATGTGTATAAATGTTTGGGTTTTTTTTACTGAGTGCTACTAGATTCCTAAGGCTGTAGTACATGTTTACACAGATAGTAGGAAGGAGTGAAAATTTTAAAAAAAAGCTTAGGGAGAGTTTAAGCCTGAATCAGCTGAACTGCAGAATGATGCAAAGGAGCAAACTTTGTGTTAGAGACCAAAAGGGCAGGATTCTAAATATAACTCTGCCATGTGACCTTGTAGTAGGTTCCTCATATGAAACATTGGGATAATAGTGGCTTCCTTTATATATCGTGCTTTGAAGTTCTGTAATGATGGGAGACAATATTGCCTAGGGGACAGATTGGGACTTAGACAACCTGAGTTCAGTCCTTGACTTTGCTTTGCAAGTCACTTCTCTGCCCTGTGTCTCAGTTTCCATATCTATTGAACAGTAACAATAAGGCTGAGCTCTTCTATTTTGAGATTGTTTCATGAGGAAGAGGACTATATAGGGAGGAAGGTTTTATTGTAGACATGCAATATGTCATTGTTTCTACATAACCAACTTCTCAGCAATCCTTTGTGAGTGTGAATGCATGTCTGTGTGTATCACTTAGGATTAAAGATGCATAAGCATAGTTTATGAAGAGGTAAAACTTTTAAAGGTTTCATGTAGGTGATAATAAATTGCTTCCTTGGCTTTTCTTCAAGGATCTTTCTGCAGAACAGGGATGGAAAGGAAAGGTCAGCTTTTCTTGCAATACTTTTTGATGGAGGCAGACAACATCAGAAAACAGCTATGCAAAAGTGCCACAGTGAAGACATCTAAAGGTATTCCACTGGGTTTTGGTGGGAACAGCCACAGTGGGAAAAGTCTACTCAGTCTTTGCAGGATCAGGAGTGGGAAACCTTGTAAAATCTGAATTTGAGACAGAGAATCTATTTTTTTTAAGGACAATCCAGATCTTTTGTCTGTTCTCATTTCCCACTCCCCCAGCTCCCTTACTTTAGATACTGTCTACCTGCTTTCATTATGATGAAAAGAGGAGTAATCTGCCTCAACAGCTGCAAGATTATAACTCATGGAACATACAAAATAAGCAACTTTAACTAGCAGCAGCATGAGAATTATGTGCCCTTGATTAACAGATTTTTTTTCTAGAGGCATTAAAAAAATCTACCTAGCACCAAATGCTGGGAAACACTGAGTGCATCTACACAAGACACTAACTGTGCAGTAGCCTAATAACATTAAGCAGTAGCGTGCCAGGCAAAACCCGTGCTAATATGTTATGGTGCAGTAGTATTAGGCACTGCACATTTAGCGTATGTAAAAACCCCTGTGCCAGTGCTCAGAGTTGACCCAAGCAGGGCGCAGGGCCTGGGGCAAATCAACCTGTGCGTGGCCCTGCTCCTGCCTCACCCCCACCCTGATCCTATGCACCCTGGATATGAAGAAACTACAGCTGCCATTGGTGGCAACACCCACAGCAGTGTGTGTGTGGGGGGGGTGGGGGGGATAGCAAGCAGCTGGATGTGAAGCTGGCAGTGGCAGCCATGGAGTCACCATGGCCACTCTGCCCAGCTTGATGGGGCCCCCAAGTCACAGGGCCTTCCAAAACATGGGGCCCAGGGTAGTCACCCCGATTTGCACCCCCCCCAGGCAGCCCTGCCAGCACTACTACACAGTAGTACCAGTTACGGTGCATTGATTTAGTACTTGGTTGTCCAAGTACTAAACTTAATGCACAGTAACTAAAACACATTAATGAATGTGTAGATGTAACCACTGGCTAAGGATAGACATTACACATAAACTGGTTTAAGTAAGCTGAAACTGGTTTAAACCTGTAACAAAACAGATGTTCAATGCACATAAACCAGCTTGAAAATGGCTGAAACCAGTCTGAGATAAAGCTGGTTAAATGCAGCATCAGAGTTAACTGATTTGTTATTATCAGCTTCCCCCTCCCACTCCCCATCTTGCTTGCCTGTCAGTTTGCTGCAGACAGTATACAGAAGCAGAAAGGGAGAGTGAACAGCTCCGTATTGTCGTCAGATGCATTCCCCCCCTCCTTGCCTCAGAGGGTTAGGCCAGGGTGCAGGCTGGCAACACTCCCACCCCTTGAGCAGCGATCAGGGAAAAGCCTGGGACTGCAGGCAGGATGGGGGTTCATATCTCTCCCTAATGAGAGCCCTGCTGGGGCCTGGCCATGCCCCCCTCAGTTCAGCTGTGTGGAAGGACCAGGAGGGCTGCTCTGATACCCACCAGCTTCCAGCCTGAGCCACTGCAGGCATATGCCTGAATTTTCTCAGTCCAGAGGGATTGTCTGAATGGTTGGAAACCGGTTCAGCCTAGCCAGGTTAGACTAACCTGCAAAGGATGAATCAATTCAGGCTCAGGCTTTTGGAATGTCTGTCCCTAGCCATTGTGTTCCACATACTATGTTGGCCCTTCCCTCTCAGCCAGGTTTGAATTGTGCATAGAGTAATCTTATTGTAACCTGTAGTGCTGAAAGCCAACCATCTGCCTGGGAGGCCTGGCTACTGACAGGGCTGGAGGAGTTGTTGAACAGTTTTTCTTTCATCCTTGAATTATCACTGCTTGCTGGTGAGTCTAATCAGAAACTGTCACAAGATTGGAGATGAAAGACTGAAAATGGGTCAGTGATTACAGTTATTTTTTTTCTCAACATCTAGTAGAGAAAGAGTTTGGCTAGAGAAATTCACATGCAAACTACAGGCGTGGATACACATATCACTTAGAATAGTCTATATGCAGTTTAAACCTAAAGCAGACAGACATCTGTCTGGAACAGTTAAAAAATGTACTTGCAAACTCAAGTGCTATTTTCAGCCAGTTCACTACAAACCAGTTATGTGTGGATGCAGGTCCGGTTGGTCCTCCAGGCATCTCACACTGCATTGCTCCTCAGTTTTCCCCCTGCCCTCTCCCTAACACACATACTGCTGCAACTGGTCACTCTGGTACACAGCCATAACTCTATTGCCCCCCTTTTCCCTTTTTGTTGGTGGTTTTTTGGTTTTTTTAAATCAATGAGCCCCTTTGCACTGCTTGTTCAATTAGAGTTATCTTTCAAAAAAACAGCTGTGAACTCATTCTTAGTCTAGTCTAAAGCAAGTCATTATTTCTCTGTGTGAGGCACTACTTTCCTTCCATAGTTAATAGACTGTAATCACTCGACAACAGGAACTGTCTTCTATTAGATGTACACACAGTGCCTAACACAATGGGCACAAGATTTGCTGGGACCTGTTAGGTACTACTTTAATAGCTATAACAGAAGCAATAATAGTAGGCAGCATGGGAAAGAATTGCTTCCTCATTCTTGAATCAGGAAGTCTTCTCCCTCTTCAGTTTCAACCCCCTGAAGCCGGGTTCAGAGTTTCATATGACCATTCCCACTTGGTCACCACATGTTCTGAAATGAGTGCATTGTGTTGGTCACTGCAGGGCTTACTTCAGCCCACTACAATAATCCACTTAGGTTGGGTCTCCCCAGAGAGATGGGTTCTGAAAGAATTTGATTTGCACATCAGGCAACGTCAGACGGAGGCGACCTTGATGGGATATGTCAGTTTCAAGTGAAGTGCAGGAAGCTACGAGTCCTTGAAATTGTCCTCTCCAACTTTTCAGCCCTGTCGTTGCTAGGATCCACTCATTCCCCAGCAAAAGTGAAGAAAGGCCTCTGGCTGCTGACTCAGCTATGGAGGAAATTATCGACATTCATGTTATGTTGTTAATTTACCCAGGGACCAGGAGTGCCCTGGAGGTCTGTTCCTGGAGTTCACTTTGGTGAATAACTCTGGTTGGACCTGCTGTGTAGCATCTCATCCTCCAAATCACTAACCTTACCTGAGTCTGTCTCTTGAATTCCCCTGTGAACACTGAGAGGTGCCTGCTCTGTTCCCATTTGCCCAAGGTTAAAAGCCCTGCATTACACTAGTGCCCTCCTTCTTCCACTAACTTCAGTGGAGTCATTCAAATTTACATCACTGCAAATAAGAGCAGTATGCCACTATTAGCTCCTAGGCATACTTCAGAGCTACAAGAACAACACTGGTGACAGAGCAGGATCAAAGTGACTTGCATGACATAAGACCTGTTTGTAACCTCTGCTTAAATCTCATACTGAGCCTAAATCTAGTACAAATATTCTGCAAAATGATTCCCACTCCCACACTTTTTCCATGTTTAATTCAAATTTTAGAGTTGATGTTAAAGAGGGTTTTTTCTACCTGCTAAGTTTGTAAATCAGTAGGGCTGTGAGAAGCTTTGGTCCCTGATTTGATTCGGTGGAGATTTGGCCCGATTCAGTGAACAAATCTCTGAATCCGAATTGACTCAGGAGACTTTTTAGTCACTCCGAATCGAATTGGAACCCTCTGAATCGATTTGGAGAGATACAGAAAGATTTGGCAATTCAGACATAGACACAGCCTTAAATGTTTTTTCTACATACCTGTAAGTATCAGGCAGCTTGTGAATGCTGAGATGCTCGGGCAGATGGAGTGTCCTACAGAGCATCTCCAGTGCGCTCGGCAGCAGACCTGGAAGTGGACCAGAAGCACTTCTGGTCCACTTCCTGGTCCACCAGTGAGTGCGCTAC
>NW_017728928.1:18165172-18170301 GCF_001723895.1 Crocodylus porosus
CCCCCACCCCCGTGCCTGCCTGGATCAACGACTGGTTCCTCCTGGATCTGGTGGGGCACTCAGGGTCCCCTCACAGTGATTGCCAAGCAGGTGGGGGGGGGCACATGCATGTTTCCTGGTGGACCTGGAAGTGGATCAGTAGTACTTCTGATCCAATTATGGGTTCACCGCTGAACACGCCGGGGGGCTCACCTGAGCTCCTGTGGGAAGCCCATGCACCCCAGTATTGCAGCATTCATGATCTGTGCCTGGTACCTTAAGGCATGTAAAAAAAACAATTAAAGCTGTGTCATGGCCGAATCACTGATTCTCTGAATCAGCACTGAATCTTCAGTTTCAGTTTTGGCCAAATCAGGGACAGCAATCTGAATCAGTTAATTGAATCACTATTCCCAATTCGGGCTGAATCTGAATCGAATACAGCCTGCTTCACACACCCCTACAAATCAGTATTTTTCTTAGAATATCCAAGGGCACAGTTCATGCCACATAAAGCAGTGCAGGAGGTGAGTTCCCTACTCTGCTTTAAGTGCTACAGATTGCAGCTTCTGTATCAGAATCCTATAGGCCTGGTCTTAGCTTGTAAGTAAAGAAGGAAGCTTATTTTTAAGATGTGTATTTAATAATGCATTTGCATGCCTGCAAAGACCAAGAGTATTATAAAAATTCAAACATAACAAAGGGAAATATACTGAGAAAAAATTAGCTTTTGGATTTCACGTAATAAGTTTGGACATCAAGAACATACATGCCCAACATAATTAAACAACCCTGGATTAATACATTTCTTTATGACCTGCCCTTCCCTATGAATGTAGATCCAGAAGTTCTATAGGCTTGGGTCCTGCTGGACCAAGAAAGAAAAAGGAATCCTGTCATGATGGCCTCTCCAACCCATACCCATTGGCGGTTGTTGGGATAACTCATCAAGAACCTTATCAGATCACATCTGTTACACATCTAGGGAAGGAAACGGTATTTTGCTAAAGCTGAATCCAGTGGTTGTACTGGGGTCTTCCTATATCTCTGTGTCAGGTATTAAATGATGCCTTGGATATTGCATCAAGTGGTTAGTGATATGAGTTTTGTTGATTGTTTTTCCTTTTTTTTTAAACCTATTGCAATAGACATGACAATTGTCCTCATTTCCTCTTGTAAATTATTAACAGCAGTGTTGTGGGTTAAGAGATGTCCACATTCATTCCATGGCTGGTGTATTCTTTACCCACAGCACAGGGAAGTTTTGCAAGCAGTTTGAGATGTAAAGTGCTTTAAAAATCCTCAGAAGAAAGCTGCTGACAAGTATTGTTGATTGTTACTTTTTATTGGAAGGCCTCAGCTGGAGGTCTCAGTTGGATCAGGTCAGGTTATCTACATCTGGACAGTCAAGCACTGATGTACCAAAGGTTACAGGCCATTTGAAAATCTGGCCTACAACTGCATTGTGCTTCAGTTTCTCCACCTGTGGGAACAGGAATACTGGAACTTACTGATCTCTGTGAAGCACTTTTATATGTGGTTAAGAAAAGCACTGTGTCATGTCTTGTGTGAATTGCTGCAATGCATTTTAACTGATCTTGCTTGTAAAAATTGCAGCTCCCTACGTCTTCCATGGTTTAGGCTGCCATGAGCTCATCGAATCTGTGCTCCAGTCTCTCCAGTGGTTCCCAGTCAGTTTTACTGCCAGTGCAAGTTAGTGGTTTTAATCTTCAGTTATTAATGGACAGTCTCCCAGCTACATTAAAAACTGCATTTCTGTCTATGAGCCAGTTGGACAGTTGTACTTACATGGGACAATGCAGATCACAAAATTCAGACCTAAAGCCCAGAGAGCTGGGAAAAACTGAGACGTTTCAATTGTGAAAAGACCTTCCAAAGGAGATAAGAGGAACCAAGAGCTTTACCAGCGTTTAGGAAATGCTGCAAAACCTTTCTCTTTCATGTAGTTTTCCCAGCAGAATGCCATTCATGGCATCAACCTCTTTTAGTCTACATTCATCTGATGGCAGAAGAGAATCAGTCACAAACACAATTTTCTATAACCCAGCCAGGGAGCAGAGACAGATATTCATTAAAACCTGGAGATATTTTGCTATTGCCAATATACCAATATGCTTGTTACTGTGATGATGGGCAGTACATACTATTAGATAGACAGGGTGTTTGTCAGATAAGTATATTTCAGTGCTTTTCAGACCTCCTGGGAATTAAGTTCTGTATTTTTCAGATCAGGTCATGTATTGTGTTCAGGCCAATTCTAGTGAAATCCAAAGTCTGCAAAGGAGGCCACAAGTCCTCACACTCACCTTTTCCTTGTTTGCGTTTGCTTTTAGTATGGTGCTCAGCTGGCATGGCTGAGACACGCTTATGTGTTGATGTAATCAAGATGCCTCTGTCATGCTGACACTGCAACACCTGAGATAATTATTCACAGTTATGTTCTGTTATTAACTTATCTGGTTGACCAGGAATGCTCTGGAGAGCTGTGTATAAGAGATCATGGTTTTGGTGAATAAACATGACTGGGCCAGCTGAGTAGCATCTTACCATCCAAACCAATGACCTTGTCTAATAGGGCTGCGTGAAATTTTGCCAGCCATTTCATTTTGACACTGTTTTGACTCATTTTGAGGTCGAAACAGCAAAATCAAAACAAAACAGCCTAAAAATAAAATGAAAATCAAAATGTTTCGACCATAGTGCTGGGGATAGAAGTTAGTCCAGCTGGGCTGACTTCCCACCCCTGGCCCGATCCAGTGCTGGGGATGGGACATCATCCCAGCTGGGTTGACTCTCTGCCCCAGGCCTGATCCAGCTGACTCTCTGTCCCCAGCCAATCTAGCGAAATGTCCAAACACAGTCGAAACAGCCTCACTGTTTCGATGAAGCAAAACGGAACAGCTGTTTTGATTTGAAATGAAATTTGATACAAAACGCTGTTCCGTTGAAACATCGAAACTCAAGGCAAAATGGAACGGTGCCATTTCGCATTGCCCTACTGTCTAAGCCCTACAAACCTAGGAAAGTGCCTTCGCTCTTTAAAGTGCTGGCATCTCCAGCAAGAAGCAGTGGGCTGTTCTGTTGTGTCCCATTTGCCTTTGGAAGATGGACTTGTGTAGAAACACACAAACTGGATTTTAGCCTTATCAGCTGATCTCATCCATTGATCTCATACATTAGATAAATGTATGAGATTCTTATACTGTCAACCGGATTCTTCTCAATTAAATGTTGAGTAATTCTTGTAAGTCAGGGGTGTCAAACTGACTTGGCCTACCCAGGTTGAATCCAGGCCACAGGGCCCTCTGCAGGCCAGATCCAGACTCAGTGGTGGTGGGGTGAGCAGTGGCATGGGACTTAATGCAGCTGTTGCTCAACCCCTGCTGCTGACTGTCCCCAACAGGGCTTGTGCCGCATATTTCAGTGGTCAGCCCTGCCCCCACTTACCCTGCCCTTGAATTCCCAGCCCTTCTGCGAGCCTCACAGGCCAGACACAGCTCTGCAGGACAGATATGGCTCATGGGCCATCTGTTTTACACATCAAGATAATGCATTGCACAGTGCATTGAAATCAGTGGAGTCACTGTCTTTATCCTGGTGACCCTCAGAGTAGGATTTGGCTCTATGTGGGAGAGAAATGCCTTTTTGAGGGCAGAATGTGGCCTACTGACATTGACATGGGATTTCCTGGAAGCAATTTTTGCAACAGACCCAGGCACCTAGGGTTGTAATCATGGAGCACACGTAGGAATCAGTAATGAGCCTCCTCATTCTTTAACCACATTAATGTCAGGGAAATTGGTTTTTCAGTAGCCCACTCACACAACGTTTGCTAACCCTCCTCCTCCCTCCTTGTGTCTGACACATTTGAACACCAAGAGGGTACTCCAAGGACAACAGTAGAAGGGTCACTAGGGAGAAGAACATGCTAACTCTCTGCCTTTTTTGTTTGGTATTGCTGTATCTCAAGGCTGCCGTCAGAGGCAGCCCTCCCCCTTTCTCTTTAACCTTCCTCCTTGGAAGCAGAAGAGCAAACACCCACTGAATGAGCAAATAAAAAAAGGCCAAATCCTCAGCTGGTGTCAACAGGCATTGTTCCAGTGAAAGTCATTGGAGCTATGTGATTTGTACCAGCTGAAGAGCTAACCCTGTGCCTTTTATCTGGCAGTACCATAAGCTGGATCAGGACTTTGCAGCACATGGTTAATATAGCTCATGAAGCCATCAGCTGACTAGACAGACTGCAGATTGGCAGTAAAGGCTAAAGGGAATCAAAACATGTTTTTGTATTTTGATCTAGTTTTAACAGGTCCAAGGAAATAGGCTGTTGCCTTTAGATTAAACGTGGCTCTTAAATGTTCATTTTTTGCAGGGCTATTTGTGGCTTAATTACATAAAGTCTAATCCAAAGCCCCAGTAAAACAACAGATACCTTTCCCTTGACTTCACTCTGTTTATGGATCAGGCCCAAAATACTTAATTCTTGAAGAGGAGGTGCCACAGCACAGCAAAGCCCTGCTAAGAAACTGGGCAGCCTAACACACACTGAAAATGCAGCAATCAGACCCAAGTAGTGATGCATAGCACCAAAATTCACAGTCTCGCTGAAGCCAGCCAGAAGTAAGTGTCATTTTCAACAGCGGTGCCTGTATTTTCTTCAGGTCCAACTCTGTATCTAGCACTGCTAGATTTTCTTAAGGAACTCTATATACCCCAAATTTGGGTCAGGTTTACAAACTTCCAAGAAGCCCAGGAAGCATTTTGAATGAGTCAATGGCTGATTTCTGTGTTTGGCTTGAATTCAGGTGAAACCCAGACAAGAAATGTCAAGGAGGAGTGATTTTGGTTATTACTATAATAGCTGCCCTTCAAGGCCACAACTGAATTGAGGGCTCCATTGTACAGATGCTGCACAACTGCATAGGGAAAGACTGTTCTTGAACTAAGGAGAGCAGGAAGACTCAGCAGGTCACAGACGCTGCTAGGAGAAAACCCAGTTCTCCCAGAACCTCATTGGACTTGGGAGCTTGCAATTATTTCATAGATTTCATAGACATTAGGGCTGGAAGGGACCTCGGGAGATCATCGAGTCCAGCCCCCTGCCCAAAGGGCAGGAAGTCAGCTGGGGT
>NW_017728928.1:18170312-18205216 GCF_001723895.1 Crocodylus porosus
TCCAGGCTAAAGAGTCCCATGGCTCTCAGCCTGTCATCGTAAGATCTGTTTTCCTGACCTCTGATCATGCGCGTGGCTCTCCTCTGGACTCTCAAGCTAACAGGCTCCATTATGATTTCTAGCTTTATAATCTGTCAGACGTATTCCCTGAATCCTACAAGTACATGAACCATTCATTTATTTCCTTGACAGCTGAGGATTTTATCTTTATCAGAAAGAAGCCAACTGAAGGCAAAACCTGGATTGCTTCTCCCTAGCCATTATAAAGTGGGTGTAAAAACCTTCCAAGGCAGAATGGCTTAATGCCCACTTTGTTCAGGTGCAAGGGAACACCAGTTCTCAAAGCACAGAAAAATCAGGCCTGGGGAGGGTTTTTTTTTCCCCCTTGGGGATGGATTTAGGTAGGAACGCAGTGATTACCTTTTACCTCAGTGACCCTCAACAGCATCCATTCAGCTGCTGGTAGAAGGGTCATCAGGTCTGTGCCTGCTATTAACATTTAAAAGGTAATCTCTCTAAGACCATAAATGCTAACTACTTTGGCATGCCCTTGACAGGTATAATCATCTATAGTCCTGTAAAAAATAATAGCCATCTGGCAGAAAGCATTGAAACAGAGAGAGAAAGGAGGACAGACAAGCACCCATAAATGGGCAGTACAGTACTCCTAGTACAAACTGCACCAGGGCTCTTTGACCCAGTAGACATCTGGATACGGTGTTCTTTATTGCAGGTACATCACTATTTTCAGGTGCATTCTGAAAGCCAGGGAAGGAGCATCTTTCATTTTTAATCTTATGATAAATACAAGCCCTATTTGAATTCATTACATGCAGGAAAATACAAACACTTCTGCTTAATTTGAACTGACAGTCATGTAAAAGAAAGCAGGCGAGAGAATTGGCCTGGTGGAGATCAAACCCATGGGTTACACAATAAATGTTTTTGCGTTCCTACAAAAATATGATGTCATTGTAATAATATACCATATATTGTGTTGTATTTGAAGGGAATGACTTGCCTGTTCCTTAGCCTCTCTGGCTCTCCTCGTTATTAAGTACTTTTAAAAAGTGGCAGATTAAAGGGCAAAGGCTGACAGTTTTGGAAACTAAATTGCTCTGTTTTTTCATGGAACAAGTGTGTTATGGGTGGTGGAATGTCAGGCCTCTCCACTATGCATCACTGGGCACATCTACACGAGACGCTTAATGCACATTAGACTAATTCTTCTGCGCATTAGCATGGCTGGCAAAAACCATGCTAATGCACCAACTTAGATTAATGCGCATTAACATCACTTAAAAAACGTTCATCTGCACTAATGCTCAGTAGCACCAGTTGTGGTGCATTGTTAGTACTTGTTATTACATTATTAAATTTTAATTTATAATTAAAATAATCATAATTATGCTGCATTAATGAACATGTAGACGTGCCTGCTGGGCCTCTACCTTGATCTATATAGCAGCACCTTCTGGGTTGAGAAAGGAGTCCTGTTTCCATGACCCACGTAGTTGTTGGCCTTTCTTTCTGATGAGTCTGCCAACAAGTGCCCAAAACCCAGATGTAAACTTTGTGGAAGTTTCGATCTGAAGCCAAATGTGAACTTTAAAGCCTGGTCCCACCTCTGCTTCTGGAATTTCTCTCTCAGAGCTTTCGAGAAATGGTGACTTCACTCATTCCCAGTGACAATATCTTGGCAGTGCCAAATTAGTTGTTAGAATACCTCTGATGGACAGCAGCATCCTTAGACTTCCCTGGAATCTTCCCAAGCCATGAAAATACATTTTACTCCATGAAAAACAGAAAAGAAATAAAGAAGTTCTCCGATATATTGTACCAAGTGTGAGCGCATCTACATAGTGAGCGCAACTACATGTGCTGTAGTTATGATGCGTTTAGTCCTGTATTCCCAGGTATTAGCTCAATGTGCAGTAACTGGCACTACTGCGCAGTAGTGCTGGCACACATCTTTTAAATGACATTAGTAGACTGATACATTAGCGTATGAGCATGGGTTTGGCGATGGCACACTAATGTGCAGTAAAATTAGTCTACTGTGCGTTTAGCATCTCATGTAGATGCACCCAGTGTGATCTAACTTCCTTAACCTGGCCTTACTATGATCAGATTATACAGAGTAACATGGAGGAATTTGGGATGGAGGGTTATTTTTTTATTTTTCTTCAAAAAGTAGATCTTGTCCTTAACCTCTAGGGCCAGAGTGTATTGAATAGTTGTAAATCTAAGATATCTGCTTAGATATCACCTGAGATAGGTGCCTTCAGACAATTCAACTGCACTCTACATATTTTTAAACCAAAGCAAACCAAGCAGGTTAAGTTTAATTGTGCAGAAGATGACACTTGAGTTCACTCTGTATGAGAAAAGAATATTCTCATTTTGAAACAAGATTACAGCCACATCCACTGATGTACTGAGCACTTCTTGGGACATATTGAGTTCTCTTGTTTCTCCCCCCTCCCCTTCCCCTCTGGAGATAGAGTTACTGCTCATTATTATTATGTTTATCTGTGCTCTAAGCATATTTAGAATGCAGGCCTGAAGGAAAGAGCAATATATTTAAGGTTATGGACGTTTCTTCCTATATAGTCTTGGAGGAGTTACCAAAGCAACAGCTTTTGGCTTGCTTATAAGTACAGAGCATTGTCATTATGGAGACCAGACTGAAAAAAAAGAGCCATTTTTTAGAGCAAAGACCAACAGTAAGGTCACTTTACTACAGTGATCTCGACTGTGTGTATGTCCAAACACCATCTATAATTACTGAGAACTTGACATTCATTTTTTAAAAACCACAGCTGTCTGGACTAATTTTACATATTTTTAATCCAAAGATTAGCAAGTACTGCAAGACATGTTGCTCCAGCATAAGAGTATAATTATGGAGAATTAAAGAAGCATAAACTAATTTTTTCCAGGCAGCCTACTGACAGGTGGTAGTAAAGTTTGCACACTGAAAGCCTCATTCACAGGAAAATTGTCTCAAAGGGATTCCCCAGTTTGTCCAACCTTTTCAAAGTGATACATTTCAAATTAAGGGATTTGAGAATGACACTAACTTTGTTTCCATTTTTTACCTTGTGTGCTGATTCTTCTCCCACTTATTTTGGCATAAATCCCAAGACACTGTTTTGAGCCCACGGACTATACCTCTGGTAAGCCAAAGTAAGGTCCCCCTGTGGTCAAGCAGTTTCATATGTGCACAGGCACAAGGATCAGGGCAAATTTTAGCACCAGGAAGGACTGAGTCCTAAGAGAGAAGACATTTGAGCTCCATAAACTGAGCTGAAAAGATCTGAATGGAACATTATACCAGTATAAGAAAAAAATGGAAGGAATAATTATTGAAATGAGTTAATTGGCATTGCAACATGAGATTTCCTATCAAGCTACAGCCAAAGTCAGCATGCATGCTCCTGTTCACTCTGAAGGGAGTTAGACTGACTTCCTTAAGAGGCTGCATTGGAACAAAGTTCATGGAAAAAGAAGACTCATTAGAGGGGCCTCAGATGCAGGAGCACAGTGAGTGGTAGGTGACTGGGGCACCAGCCCTGAAGGGGCACCAGAACAGCAACCGCTGTCACTCCCAGTTCAGCTGCCACAGCTGCTGCTGCCAGCCTGACCCCTGTTGCCACTGCCAGCTAGGGCACAGACCCTGGCTGTTATGCCTCTGCTCAGATGCGCACAGTTCTAAGCACCCTCAACTCCTTTGACTTGAATGTCAGTTGAAGGCATCCAGCAATGTGCAGTAGGAAGAAGTGGGCAGAAGGTTACTATTTTATCATATCTGATCACTGATTGTTCATTACATTGCGAGTGTCAATGCCATCTGAGTCATGGCCCACGCGTAGTCATAGAGCATTCATAGAGAAGTACAGCTGGAAGGGAGGTCCAGAGGTCCAACCCCCTGCCTGCAGGATCATCCCTATCCAAATCTTCTTATACAAATCCGTTATCTATCCTTTTACAAAATCACACAGTCAGCTCTGACAAAATGACAAGGCAGCACCCTAACCTGCCCTCGGTAAAGCAGGAGGACCACAGCAACCAATGTCCTGCTGCTGTAAGGTTGTTAAAAAACACTGAAGTCCTGCATCCAGACTAGCAGGGTTGTGTGTTTGCAGTGGCACAGTTAGTAGTAGTGCAAATTTATGCCACTACTTTATGCCACAATGCACACCCCTGCACATGCACTTTGTTGTGGGACACATTGTCCTGCTGTGCGCAAACTGCACAACCCAGCTTGTCCCAGTTTCTGGCATGCTGGGACACCTGGACCACAATCGGAACGTAGAGACCCACTAGCCGGCAGCCAGAGAGTCTCACTGGAGGACCAAGCATTCGCTTTTTTCTAGCGCACACTATTGTAGCATGTGCTGTGCCATTTTTTGGTTGTTTTTTTTGATGCTGGGAAATCCCGGTAGCAAATGTTGGCCCCGCAGTGCAAATTTGCAGCATGGGGCACCACAAACCACATGCCCCTGCTTGTCTGGATGCAGCCAAGAGATCCAAGAAGAGAGCCACACCCCCCACTACAGAGGAGGCAAAAAACCCCACAGTCCATACCAGTCTGATCATGGGGGAAATTCCTTCCTGACCCTAATTATGGTGATTAGTCTGACCCTGGGCAGAGGGGCAAAACCTTCTAGCCAGGAACCTATGGGTGTAAGTCTCAGTGGGAGCACTGGCACACCTCCGTCTCAATCCTCAGACACTGGTTCTGAAGAAGGCTCTAAAAACAAAGAAAAAACTCCCAAACAAAACCAAAATGAAACATAAAAGCACACATATAGCACCAAAAAGGGAAAAAAGATTTGCTCTTGGCCCCATGTGGCAAGCAGGAAAAAACAGAAGCATCAGAAACACCCATAGCAGAGCACAGGCTTAGACCGCCTGGACCAATGCCTGCCCAACCTCTTTTTGATCCACTCCAGGGATGGAGATTCCACAGCTTCCCTAGGCAGTCTATCACTGCCTCACTGGGAGGGAGTTTTTCCGGATATCCAGTCTAAACCTACTTTGCTGCAACTTCAAGCCATTAGTCAACTTCAAGCCATTTGGCAACTTCAAGCCAAAGGTGTTTTCCCTCTTCTTTATGGCAGTCTTCTGCAAGGTAGAACAGTCATTCATCCTTATCAGAAACTCTTGAGTTCCAGTGTGACGCACTTTGAATAAAGAACAAGAGATGAGAAGGATGATTCTGTATGTTGCATTTTTGGGAGAACCTCTTGCTATCATTCTGAAGTATAACATGTCTCAGTCATAATGATTCTTCATGGATATGGTAGGATCTGAAAAATGGGGCCGTTGTTTGAGATGCAAGGAATTCTAGGCATCCAAGGCTCAGACTTCATAGAAGTCTAAGGGATTATGGTGCCCAATGCCTATTTTAAGTCAGTAGGTAATAGGGCCCAACTTCCCTAAATGTCCTTAAAAATCCCAGTCTGGTTGAGCAGGCCTTCCTTGAGCAGGCCTCTTGGTTGAGCAAGCCACTTTTAACTAGCTCAGTGCCAAGTAGTCTTGGCTTATGACATCCAGGAAATGTTTCTTGGAGAGGTAAGTAGAAAACATTATAGAAAAAAAAGTTTTTAATCTCCCCAAAACCCAAAATAAAATATGGCTGCATTCTTCTGTCTTGAGAAAGGCCCAGAGTTGTGCCATAAGAGACAAAAAATTAACCCAACATGCAAAATTGAACTCAGGTCCTGAAGCCCAGTGGTCAGGGATCTGGTGAGGCTGAGTGGTTAGTTCTGGGATGACATGACCAGAAAAAGCAAAGAGAAAGAAAAACTGTTTCCAATAAATGAAGACTAGCCAATATAGAGAAGACTAGCAGATTCCTTCCACTGCACTAACAAAGTCAAGGGCAGTTTGAAATTTGACACTGATGAGCTAAAATCTTTGCAAAGCCTTTAGATCCAGAGAGACAGCAGCATCTGCTAAAAGGCTGTCTTATTTATACAATGGGCACTTTAATTGCTCTAATTATACACTAAAAGCAAAACTATCCCTGTGGGCACAAGGGATATGCAGTTGCATGGGTCACCAAGGTAGAAGAAAAAGCTAAACAGGTGCAAAGTCTCTTATCTTTGACCCCAGTATAAACCACTGTATAATATAATCTAGTCTCATCAAGAGCTGCAAGGCTAATATAGGCAAAAGAGACAGGTGGAGAAATAAAGTGAAAGCTGAGTTCCACCTCAGAGAGAGTCCCAGTGTTGTCCAGCAACAATATCTGGCCACAATGAAGTGACTTCTGTTTGAAGTCATGATATATTTTCATGTATTAAATAGTAATGTCGCTTTCTTGAGAGATGCTACCTACTAGAAAGTGTTAACTTCCCACGGCTGATGAATGACATTAGATATTGAAGCTTCAGCATCCAGTTGCACCAGAAAAAGGTGAAAGAATAAGTGACAGGCAGTGATCTGAGTAATTAGCTAGTTTTGCTTTGCAAATTTCTTTGAACTGTCTTGGGGGCTTTCTTTTACATTCTTTCGTTTCTTCCATGTTCTTTATCTCAAATAATTTTCATTCTATATATATTATAGCTGCTCTTTATATGGGGGAAAAATAACAGTATCAAAATTCTTGCTCCCAAATCCCAACGTTAGATGTGTATTCCTCTTCAGTTAAAGCAAAATCCAAGTACATGCTTAAGTAATTATAAAACTGAAGACCAATTGTTGAGTTTGGGGAACAAATCTGGATTCATACATGCTAGACCAGCAAGAAAAAAAATTGTTTGGCTATTAGTATTGAAAATGCATGATTATAAAGAAAAACTTTCCATTCTAAAAATAGTTAATAAGGTGCTCCCTAATGCAAACAGAGGCTGGAATTAGGCTAAATTTGGAGAGAGCAGAAAGAACAAACTTGAACAAATGTCAGTGCTTTGGTGGGAGTAACTTCTTTGTCATCGATCTCTAGTGAGTCATGAAAAAATAGTTGTACTTTTTTCCTTTAGCTGGTACAAATGACAGAAAAAAAATAAATAAAAGAACAGAAAGAAAATACAAGAAAGACCCATGCTATGGAAGAACAGCTCACAGAAGGTGAAAGAAGGGGCTAAAAGGGCTGTAAAACCTATGATTTCATTTTTGGCAACAGTGTTAGTATGTAGTGTGCTTCATCCTAAACAAGCACTTTAAATGATTTTTCATTATGCATTCCCACGGCATATTTCACATTCCAAAGGATAATTTGCTGAGGTTTGCCAACATCCATCACCAAAAAAGGGTATTTGTTAAAGGTGCACTTATTCTCAACCTGGCAATTAGGCATAGGCCACCTTCCCCTTTCAACTATTTCCACTTTATGACTTTATCCCATAACCTTTCCCAATTACAGATTGTCCATGCACTTATACCAGACAGAAGATCCCACATGGCTTTACTTTGTAGAGAGTAAAATAAACATACACACAGACGGCCAAATTATTCTCTTAAGTGTTGAAATCAGTGGCATTACATCACAGTTTAATTTTGTCCACTGACTTTTTCCTCTGTGAAACAGAACCAGATTCTTATGAACTAGGTTAAACTAAGTGGAAATAACTTATTGACAGTTCTGTAAATGATTTTGTCTAGACATGTATTCATGAAGTAGCTCTTTCTGTGATATAGAAATAGTGATTCCCACATCTCCCATTGCCTCCATTGTCATCACCAAGATCATTAAAATCCCAGATCTGAAAATCAGTTTATGAAGATGGGCATTTCCTTAATCTGACTGACAATCACTCTGCAGGCACCTATTCATTTCATTAGAAGCAGCCAGAATCTGAATCAATACAGAGGACAGATAATTCTGCCAATAAAATAAAATATTCAATCGTCTCTGAGATGCCACTTTTCAATAATGTTTGTGGCTGTTAAAGTTCCCACAGCCTATTTCACAGCAGTAATAATTGATCTCAATGTTATAAATTACTCCCAATTCAAACAACCAAGGGAAAAATCTTATTCCTCTTCATGTGCTTAAGTGGCACATACACAGCTACATACCTCCAGTTTTGGGTACTTACGCATAGTTAGCAATTCTGCTTTGGACCCAAGAGTGTGCATGTGCCCACTGAGTATGGTCAAGAGGGCCACACTCTGGCTGAGCTGCATGTAGTGATGTTCATTTATCCAGGGGCATGTGCAAGGAGGGGAAATCCTGAAACTGTAGCTGGGCAAAAACCTAGAAGGCATTTGACAACGGAGAAAAAAGACGCCCCACCCCCATTGTAATCTAGCAGTTATAAATCTTGCTTAGAAAGCAAAGAAGCTCAGGTTCTAGGTCCTCTTCATCCAGAGAGGGTTTACACCTGTATTTCTGGCTTCCCAGCAGATGGTTAGCACTCTAACCATCAGGTCACATATTAAGCATTAACTATTAAGCCAGTTGTTCTCAGCCTTGTTGGACTCACAGCACTCCTTGAAAAAAACTCACTCTTAATTTTCGCTTGTTTTTTTACTACAGAAATATAATAGAGTACCCTGGCTAAGAACCACTGAGCTAAGCCTTCCTCCAGACCTGCTCTTGAAGCTGGGAGGCATTGGAGAATTAGATGTGTTGAACCAGAAGGTAATGAGTAAGCTAGAGCATGAGTGGATCAGTGAGGTGGATGATGCCCTTCTTGGAAAGAGTACTGTGGTTTTAGCCTGGGCTCTTGTTCGCAAAGGGGAGAAGTTTCCCCACTGCTCATTGCCCAATTGCTACTAGGTGTAGGAAGCAGTGGCAGGAAAGCAAGCAAGGGGTGACACTGTCCTGGTTGCTGTCATGCCACTTTGCCAGTCACCACTGCCGTGACCTTACCTATCTAGCTGCCAGCCTCTTCTACAAGCCCTGTGCTGAAGCTGCAGCTGGAGTTGCCACCATGGCAGGGTATGCAGTGGAGGCTCAAGCCACTGCTGAGTGCCTTGGGTCAGAGCCAGAGCCACCACTGCTACCACCATGTGCTCCAGGTTGGAGCTGGAATGGCTGCTGCTGTTTCCTTATGCCCTGGGATGGATCCAGGCTGCAGGGAGCCCTGCAGTCTGGATCTGGTCCAGAGCAGAAGGTGAGTTTGGCTCCCGTCTTCCTTTCAGCAGAGCAAAATAGAATCTGACACTATGGATAAGTGCCAAAAACTGCAGTTACATGGCTGCATCAGTGCCATTTAGGCACATAAAGTGAAATCGAATTTAGCCCTAAGTGTTCCATAATTACTCCATGCATAGTGGCTAAACTGATGGTAGACTCCTGGGACATTATAACTACCATAGGGGATCAGACCAAAGGTCCACCTTGCCCAGTATCCTAACTCTGATACTGGCAAGTAGTCAGTGCACCTGTCTAAACTTTCATTAATGCACCTTAGATACTGCATATTTAGTTTACTACTTCCTCAATAAAGGACTAACTAAATATGCAGCACCTAAAGTTACTGCACATTAGCACCGGCACACAGTAACTAGTGATGCTTAGTTAGCATTAACCTAATAACCCTGCTCAGTAGGCTATTAGCACATTTTGTGCTGTGACGCTCTACTGCAGTGTTATTAGGCCAATGACCAGTAAGTGTTTCATGTAGACAGTAGGCCTGTGCAAAGCAGCTAGTATTCGCTTTAGATTTGGCCAATTCAGGGGACAGTGATTCGATTCCGTGATTGGAATCACTGTCCCAAATCAATTCGGCCAAATCTGATACGGAGATTCAGCTCCTGCCAAATCTCCAAATCTTCGAATCACCCAGGCCCCATCCCTCGCCCACTCTCCCAACCCGGCAATGGCTGCCCTGCCTGCCCCAGCTCCCGGCACTTTGAAAAAACCCCCCCGAATCAGCAGGTGCTGCTAGGCTGGGGGAGGCGAGGGGAAGGGGGGGCGATCCCCACTTCCCCCCAATGCCCAACACTGCATGGGGGGCTCTGCATGAGTGCCCCAGTCCCCCCATGGCTGCCCTGCTTGCCATGGCTCCAGCCCTTTTAGAAAAAAACCCTGAGAAAAACTGCTGGACTCACCATTCCTGCCAGCAGGGGGGGATCCCTGCTGCTCCCCGCTGCCCCACACCCAAAGCCCTGAGGCCACTGCAGGAGCAATGAGTCCTGGGGTTTTTCTCAAAGTTTGGTTTTTTTTCTTAAAGAGCTGGAGCTGGCCCAGGCGGGGCACCTGTGGGGGGACTGGGGGAGCAAGGGGGGCCAGGGGACTCATGGAAGAGCTCCCTATGCAGTGTGGGACAGTGTGGGGCAGCGGGGATTGCCCCCTGTGGCAGCACCTGGTGAGTGGGGCTTTTTTTTTAAAGCACCGGTAGCTGGGGTGGGCAGGGCAGCCACGGTGGGGGCTGTGACAGTGGGTAGGGGAGGGGGAGCAGGGAGGGGCTGGGGGCTGGCAGGGGTCCCGCCATGGTCCTCTCTCCGCTCCGCCAGCTCCCATTCCCCGCCCTTAGTACTTACCAGCTCGGAGATAGCTGCAGCTCCCTGCTGCAGCCACCGGGGACTACCCGAATCAAAGCTCTCCGAATCTTTTCTGAAGATTCAGAGAGCTTTGAATCAATTTGGACCTTTTAATTGGTCCCCTGATTCGATTCAGATTTGGAGATTCAACTACCGAATTGGGCCAAATCTCCTCCAAACTGAATCACCACCTGAAGCTTCACACAGCCCTAGTAGACACGCCCAGTGTGTTACAGAGAAAATATTAAAAAAGGGCACATGCAGAGTGATCCATCCCATCCTTTATTAGGACCCTTCTAGTAATCAGTCCCTGAGGGAAGCTGTGGATAAAGAAAGGAGGCAGGCAGCACAGCAGCAGATAAGAGAGGGAGCAGAAAGCAGAGCAGCATATTAGTCATGAGAAGGGGATCAATTTGGTACATAAGAGGACAAGGAGCTTCAAAAAATGTTGGCCCCCAGATCTCCTCCCATGCATAGAGGAGTTTTAGGTTAATACATGACTTGTATTAACCTAAAATAGTGAAGCTCCCATGGCCTGAGCCTCAGCTCTGTATAGTGGCCACCTAAGTATACGCGGTCCAGAATTAGAAGATATTATACCCTGCTAAGATTGATCACAGTGCAAACTCTCCTGCCTCATTTCACCACTAAAATCAGCATTCAGAATACATATTTGTACCTGAACAAAAATTGCTGTAACACATCTCATCACTTCTAGAAAGTTACACCTTTGCTCTAGTCACTCTGAGGGTTTATGCATTAAGGAATCCTCATTATAAATATTCAGTGGTTGTTGATTAAACACAGATCAGAGTAAGCACAGTAAAGGAGCTGTTCTGAAACAACAATCAGCCGTCTGGTCTCTTGTGCACTGAAGAATGCTCCTGTCTTCAAGGGGGGGATTTTTCACCAGTTTTCCTTTATTCTCTTTATTATTAAATTCAGGTCTACTTAAAACTATCAGGCAGGTGGGGACGGCCCTGGCAAGAATTTTGATATGTGCTACTGAATTCTGTAATACTTTCAACAGGCAGATGACTTCTATACTGATAATATAGAGAGCTCCAGTAAAGATATAGCACACTTGCTATAAACCCTGGAGGCCTGATTCTCCACTGATGTAGTTAATGATACCACTTCAAAGTACACATAGAATTGATGTAAAAAATGCCTAGTCAGAATAGTTAAGGCTCAGATCCATTTTTGTGTTAATTTTTATTGGAGCAAATGACTGCATAAGGTGCATGGCAAAATCGATCGATCTCCTGTGCATAAAATAATATGTAGAGTCAGTCAGCCTAGCCCCCTATATGCAGGATATATCTACATGAAAGGCTTTACTGTGAAGTAGCGTAGTTTACTGAGCAGTAAGCATGCGTGTCTACCCGTGCACATGCTTACTGTGCAGTAAACCTACAGTAATCGCAAGTAAATTTGCTATCTGCAAATGCAAGTAGCAAAGTTACTTGTGACTACTAACTGCTCAGTAGGCTCATGTAGATGCCTGACCAGGAGCAAATCTGCTGTCAGTCAGCCAGCCCCCAGGGGGTGGGAGATTGCTCCCTGCCCCTGGGAGCTGCCTGTTGCCAGGGCAGGCTCTACGACCAGAGTCAAGGCGGGGACTATGTCCCCCCTGCTTCAGCAACAGGGAGCTCCAAGCCCCCCACTCCAAGATCACAATCGAGGCTATCAAGGTCCAGGGCTTGGAAAGAGCTGCAGGGGTGGGGCAGGTCGCAGCCCCCTGCCCTGATTTGCCTATGGGGCAGCTATTAGCAAGCCCCTGGCTGGGCGTGGTATCCCTGCCTAGCTCAGCCCAGGTCTCACTGCTAGCAACCCCACCAGTGGATCGAGGCAGGGGGCTGGGAGCTCCCTGGTGCTGGGGTAGGGAGACAGTGTCCCAGCCCCATCGGCAAGCAGCCCCTGGGGACAGGGAGCAATGTCCCAGCCCCGCTCCATTCTGGGGCTAGCACTCAGGGGGAGCCTAGAGCTCCCCTTGGTGGTGGCAGGAGCCCATTGAAGGGTCCCAGGAAGCGAGAGCAGTTTGCTGTCATTAGCAGCAAATCTGTTCCCGCTTCCCTACACATGTAGACGCCTGCTTGGGAGTGTTACTTGCAAGTAGTTTACTCGTGAGTAAACTGCTGCCGATCTGATGCACATGTAGACCCACCCATGGTGAATTAGCTTTTCATACCTTGAGGCATGTGTTCAGTGTCTCAATGCAAACGGGCTTGTCAAGCCTCTGGCAGACATTAAAACAATGGTGCCGTTGGGATCAGAGGAATCTTGTACCTCATCCCAAACTTTGTGCCTCCTGCCATGCTGGCCACCCAATCATGTGGCTGCTGAGCTTCCCTTAGCTTGATTCTACAGATCAGGCACAAGGCAGCTCCATGTCACACTTAGGACTGGCCCTCAGTTTTCAGCAGTTCATGCTGAGGCTGACAATCAGCTCATTGTTAGTATCGGCATGGAGGTGCTACAAATTCAATTTATGATGCCATACAAACAATATTGTCCTTTCCTGACTTTTGTCTCCATTGTAAAGTCACAGCCCAATTCAGTCCCAGTGTTAGTTTCTCAAGGAAGTGTGAAGACTGGAATAGCAGGGAACAGCAGGTCAGGATTAAGGTGCACTGGCAAATTTCCAGTGGGATCTAGAACTAGAATAGCTGTGCATATTACAGGTTAGGTTTGAGGTACACTGGCAGAGTTTTGTGGGGGTCTAGTAGTAAAATAATAAGGCAGGGATCTGCAGGGCAGGACAGAGGCATACCCGGCTTGCTGCCTGGATTTTTCCCAGTCTGCTCCAATTTAATAAATGCCAGATTCACACAAAGTGCAATAACAATAGAAAGGAAAAAATGCATTTGGGATAAACCAATGAGTGACAAAACCTCCACATATTTCCAGTGACCAAAGGGCAGGGCACAATAATAATTTCTCTCTCAGTGTAGAGCTGGACAAATTGAAGTGAAGCTTCCTTTCATGTGTACTGAAACAATACTGATACTGGTGTGCACAAGGTCAGTGAAGCAATGGTGATTGACATTAGCAGAGGATCTGGTCCCAAACCAGATCACTGCCCATTATCCTGCTGATCCCTGATAGACAAAAAGGCATGGCATAGTTCATCACGGTGTTACTCCAGCTTTGTATTTCCGTCAGTGGTTACATCAGTGTAAAACTGGAGTAATGCAGTAGTGAATAGGACAGCAATATATCTCATACAAAATGCTAAACTTCCTTTCTTTCCTTGTACTTTTGCTAGTCATTGTGATTGTCACATTTCATTCCCCCCGCCCCAACCTCCAATCCATTTTGCTAATTCCTAGAGCTGAGGACAGGAAGGGGAGAAGCACTCTCCTGCTGCAATTGTTAATTCCCTTGAGAAAACCTTAAAAAGTGCCATTAGTTGGCATGCAAATCTTACATGTCATCCGACAAGGTCTCTGAAGGCACTATGTTCAACATCCACTTTTACAACCCTAATTAAAAAAAAAGTTGACATCCCTTCCAACTGGGCTTCCTTCCAGGTATACAGCAAAATCATGCTTGCTTCTCAAGTCACTGTTAATCAGTCAGACTTCAGCACTGGGGCTCGATGCATATAATCTTCCTTCATGTTAGAATTCAAAACAACATGAAAGGCTTTTCAATAATGGAACCTAACCCCCAATATCTCTTCCTGTCACCTGCCCATATAGTAGGATGTATCAAAAATCTGTAAGCATATTTCATGTCATGTGTGTCTTGCACATGTGCTGGGTGTAGGTGTGCAGATTGTCAGGTGTGTGTCTGTACATATGCCTTTATCTTTCTAAAAGGTGAAGAAAAGAAATCAATGCCCCTTCACCCAGGGAAGCAGGGAATGAATAATATCAAGCAAATGCAGTTTAGACAGCTGAAAACTAAGGTTACCGGTGGTGTCTCCATTATGTATGCGGATAAGGATTCAAACTTGTTCTAGGTGTCTAAAAGTGGCTTGAGCAGGGTTTAGCTGCCCAGCTTTCAAAGATTCATATTGGTCCTACTCCAACAGCCACAAAATGCATTAGGCACCTGAATTCATTAGATGCTCTCACTTCTTACTTCAGTATTCCCCAAGCATCTGCACAGGGCTATGGGAATCCTGGCCTCCAGCTCCTGTGACAGAACTTGTGAGACAGAGAGCGCAGAACTAGCCCCAAGCGCTGATTCAGAGGTGGCATCAGAATGTGTCTCCAGAGCATTTACACCACCACCACTACCACTGCAGGAGCCCTTGTGTGGGACAATAAGCTCCTCCCCTTCTCTCCTCTTCCTGCTGCCCCAGGCTTTCCAGGGCACCAGAATTTCAGTGCCTCCACCCTGTGGCCAGGACTGTCTATACCTTTTGCATGTGACAGATACTTGTTAAAAAAAAAAGATAAAAGCAGAAAAAGATCTTTTTTTTGCAGTTTCTTAGTTGGTCTAATAAAATATCATCTCTAAACCAAGAGTTCTAAAATTTTTCATTTCATATTTGTTAAAAAGCAGAGATACATTTGACAGCAAGGACTGGAAACCAGCCCTCACCTCTCCAAGGGGGGTCCCCTCTCTTTTGGATCACAGAGTCAGGCTCTCTGCTGTTTGTTTTATTCATGACTCTCACACTCTTAATCACCCACTTGCCTGGCCTTAAAGAAGGAGCACAGAGTTCCTCCACTTAGCCTTTGCTAAAGCCTGGCAGCTGGGGCAGTCTCGGGGGAAGTGGGACATGTGGATTCAGATCCCCACAAGGTGAGGAAGGCCTATAACTCCATCCCCAACTCCTTTAGTAAAGCTGTGGAGCTAAAGGAGGGCACCATTACCACCCCATGAGTATCTTCATCATAAGACATCTATCCTCAGAAGTAAAGTGAGGCATTGTGAATGGCAAGTGAGTGGAGATGCCTGATGGCCAGCTTGAGTCAGGGGCCTAAGCTCTTGAGAGAGGTGGGAGTTCAAACACACTCCTGTGCTCTGTTTCTGCTGGTACCTCTAAGCCAGGAGTTTTCAACCTTTTTTAACAAGTGTAACCTTTCTGTCTCAAAGTTTCAGCTCATGTACCCCTTTATATTTTTTCTTGTTTTTAAGGGGCAGGGGGCAAATCGACGCTTCTGTGGCAAGGAAGGGAGTAAGGCTGGGGCTGGGGCTGGGGCTGGGGCCGGGGCTAGCGCTGCACAGCTGGGGCAAAGCACAGGACAGAGCTTTGAGTGGCTCATCCAGGAGGTGCAGGGAAGATGGGGGCATCTCCCGCCACTACGCACACCTCCAGGAGGACATGGGGGGCATGTGCCCCCGGATCTGCTCATGGGGTGAGGCAGGCTGCTGCTATGGGCTGGGGCCGGGTCTGTGCCAGGCTCTTCCTGGCTGGGGCTGGGATGGGCTGCACTCGGGATGGGCAGTGGTGGTACTGGGAGGAGGCTACAGGTGGGGCTGCAGCTACTCCAGAATTTGCTGTACCCCCCAACTCCTTCCTCCCAGCACCACTGCTGAGCGCAGCCTGGCCCAGCCCCCTGGCCCAGCCCCCTGGCAAGAACAGCTCAGCACTCCCTTGCCCTGTGCACAGATCTGGGGCACTTGCTTCCCATGCCTTCCCAGGGGTATGCATAGCGGCAGGAGCTGCCCCCTCTCCATGCATGGCTCAGTCCCCTGCTCCACACTGGCTGGGCAGCACCTGCCCCTGCACCACTCCCTTCCCCACCTTTGGGGCCTTGATCTATCCCCTCCCCACACCCCTTCCTTCACAACAGACTTACCAGCCAGACCTGACTGCTCTCCACATTGCCTGGCTGTGCTCCTAGCCACCTGCATGCTGTGCTGCGTCTGCATGTATGCACACAGCATTTATCAGCCTCGTTATCGACCACATCAGTTCTGCGTACCCCCTACAACCTTTTTAAGTACCCCTAAGGGTACACATACCCCTGGTTGACAACCACTGCTCTACGCAGTTCCAGGGCTTTGAAGCATCATAGAGAGGTATCTACCATTCCCTGTTCTCAGTGAAGAACACCTAGGTCCTAAACCTGACTTATGCTTAAGCACCTGCTGAGAAACTTCCATTGAACACAAAGGGAACATAGGTGCCTATCCTGAGCAAACAGAATCATCCCAGGGAACAAGCAGCCTCGTAGTTAGTCACCGGCAATACCTAAGCTTGGGGACCTAAGGAACCAATCTGAATCCTACCCTGAATCCCAAGCAGGAAGACAAAAGTATTAGCCTATGGCATTGGCTTTTACATATGATGTTGCAATGTAGTTCTAGAAGCAGAATGGACCTTTCTGAATACAGGCATACCTCGTTTTATTGCGCTTTGCTTTATTGCGCTTTGCAGATATTGTGTTTTTACAAATTGAAGGTTTGTGGCAACCTTGCATCGAACAAGTCTATCGGTGCCATTTTTCCATCGGTTAGCATTTTTTAGCAATAAAGTATTTTTTAATTAAGGTATGTACATTGGTTTTTTAGACATAATGCTATTGCATACTTAATAGACTACAGTATAGTGTAAACATAACTTTTATATGCACTGGGAAACCAAAAAATTCGTGTGACTCGCTTTACTGCGATATTCGCTTTATTGCGGTGGTCTGGAACCGAACCTGCAATATCTCCGAGGTATGCCTGTACTAAGGTCAACAACTGCAGCTGGCATCAATCAGCTGACTGTACAGTAGTATTACTATTGTTGTTGATGATGATGTTATCATGTTGATGATCATTTGAAATGACAGATTATGTTTGATATCTAATATATAAGAACAAAACAGGGCATTATACTAGTCCTCTAGGTCACAGTTTGGTGGTTGCAGGTCAGCACCACACCAGACCATGGAGCAACTAGACCTGGACTGCAGAATTGGGGGCATCAGCAGCATGTTGGCAGCAGAGGCCTCCACCCACACCCTTACCGGGTGGAGCAGCTAGGAGCTGCACCCTAGCTGCTGTCAGGGGGTGGGAAGAAGTGGCAGCAGAGAAAAGCTATGGCAGTGGTGGTAGCTGGATTCGGACACTGACCCGTCTTGGATCTGAGAAGGGTTGTTCTGGCCTGCGGTTCTGAGAAGCTCTTGGCCACTGCACCAGGCCACCAGTTCACTGGCTTTCTGTTTTACAGTATGGTTTACCCAGCAAAATATATGATGCTAGTCCCACTCACACTGGCTTTACACTAGTGTAACTCCCTTAACTGCACTGGAGTTACTGCTGATTTATTGCTTGGAAATCAATGCTTCCAGGAAGTGCTATTTTTTTTTTTTATGGCCATTACTAAACCAGATCCTTAACTGGTGCGAAGCAGTGTAGCTCCAGCATTGCCAATGAAACCACGCTGAGTTATACTAGCTGAAGAACTGGTCCAATGAGAATACACATAAGAGCTCTCTGAACTGCTCAACATCTTGCAGGATCCAGAAATGGTATAAAATCAGAATCAGGAGCAGTCTAAGTGCTCAGCCCACTCCTTGACCCCAGGTAGTCAGCAGGCTGTCAGATCCAATGCTCAGTTTGTATTTTATTGGCTAAAAGTGTTATCAATTTAAGCAAACAGAGGGAATTTTCATTTAAATACCCCTTTTTCTTTTTAACCACAAAAACTTGATCATTCTCTATGTTGCTTCTTCCTAATCATAGCAATCCCTGAATTCCCTGTCACAAACTGCAGTTTGGGCATCTTTCCCTTCCCTTCCCTTGCTCCCTGTCTGCAGCCCCTGCTTTCACCAGGAAAGTTGTGCTCATACTGTAAGCCCTTTGATGAAAGATCCAGGCCCTTGTGTTTCCCATAGCTACAACTTTCAAAGTATGTGTCTGCTGGTGAAAAAGAAACACTTTAATGTTTACAATGATAGAGGAACTGTTTATACTCCATTCTGGTGCTGTATTTCACGGGGGTGAGAGACAGCTCTCAGCAAGGAGGGATTAAGGGGATCTATTGTATCCTTTTCTGATGTTGCCCACCATTAGCTGCCATTTGCATACAGCTCACATTCAGGATCTGGGAGCAGAGAAAGAGCCATCACACCTGCTACTTCTACAGAGCAGAGCCCCACTCACGATTAAACACAAAACTGTTTTTACAGAATTTTGGGGAGAAATTGCAAGTTGCAGAGAGGTGTGTGTGTTTGGACATTACGCAAGGTGGGGGGGGGAGAGAAACAAGAGTAAACATGAATTGGGAGGATTTTCAAAGCCAACAGAGGGCCTGGAAAAGGACAGGCTTTGAATTCTGCATGTTCTTTTAACTAGGCCTCTGATTTGAAGAGGCCCCCAAAAGCCTGGTAAGCCTCATTGAACTTGAAAAGCTACAAGCTTCCTTTCTTCCCCTTCTGCTTTGTCTTCTCTTATCTCATTCATGTGAGACAGTGTCCTCCTCCACCCCCACCCCCACCTCTTCTTGAGGAGGGGGAAGGCGGGGAGAGAGAGCTTGGGACATTGGAGGGAAGCAACAATATCACGTCACATAGAAAAATTAAAGACAATAGCCAAGAGAAAATTATATGTGAGGGGTTGTAGCAATGCAGAATCCACATTAGATAGAAGCTAATCAATGTGGTCTAGGGCCTTTCTCTCTCCAAAGTTTTTTTTAAAGATAGACGATGCATAACGGAGCAAAAAGGCTATAAAAGAAAGTCTGCAAATACATTTTAGACCTTTCCTCCAAACACAGTTTCTTAACAACACCTTTAATGGAATGTGGCCATGATAGTTAGACCTTGAAATGAACCTGTCTTAATATCATCCCATGTGACGAGACTTCTTCTGGAGTGAATGGCCTTTCATAGTAGGGCTCCCAGTGTCACTTATGCTGGTGCAGCTGAGCTGCAGTTAGTTATGGTGGGAATGCTCTATAAAATTTCCCCAGTGTAGACAAGGATTATAGGAAAAACACACATGTAGAATTAGGACCTTTAAATGAATCTCCTGTGCCTTTTGCAGAGTATAGCATATTACCTTGATATTCTGTATGTTATTGCTAAATGCAATTCCCAATCCTAATTCCCTATTCCCACTTGATGAAAAATGAAGGCTCATGATTGTATTCATTGCCCACTGAAGAATATTTTTAGTCTGTATACAGTACAGACCAATTAACTAAATACAGGATGTTGAAAGTATAGATCCTATTCATATTACAGTATTTTTCAAGGCTCATTTATAAGCCCAAATTCTACCTTAACGTAGTGTGAATGCATTCGACACCTAATGAGTATGACAGGAATCAGCAGGTCCTGTGTATCTGAGGCCAGCATTTGACCCTGGTGAACTCCAATATTGTTAAATTCGATAAGGAAGCAAATTGAAAATCTCAGAGTTTTCTAACATATTGCACTGCACAGACTACAATTCCTCCTATAAATGATTGATTGTCCACTTCATGGGAAGTTGTGCAGGTTAAAACAAATGCACAATAAACCTTTACTTTTCAAAGCAGATATTTATAACGAGGTTCTTGTCCGGCTGTCATGAAAGCCATTTCCACAAGTTAAGCAGCCCCATTTGAAAATACGCTCTTTGGTGACCTTTAGTTTTGGCAGACTGGACAATGTCTCTTTTATCCATCCCTGATATAGGAGCTGAGGAGAGTGAGGTTACTTAACCGGGCTCGTCCTGAGGCACAACAGACGCTCAAGCCAGCTCGGGGAGAAGTTTCCACTCCTGCCAGTCCTGGAGGGAACCAGGGATAATAGTAACTCCCAGAACAAGCTGGAGTAACATAAGGCATGCTTTAACTGATACTGGTTTGTTATAACCCCCTGGGGATAGCTATGCTTGTTGAAGACTGGCCAGAGCACATTGCTGTGTGACATCTCACTGACTCACTCTGTCATATCCTGTTGCCAACCTATCCCCATACTGACATAAAGCAGTGAGTACGATATAGCTAACTGCTTCAGATTTACACCACACAGAAATTCCCCTATGACAGAGAAATTCCCATCTCCTCCCTTAGAAAAGCTTTCCAGATGCTTTGTATTCTCTAGGCAACTTAAGTCACTAGCCATTCAAGTCATTAGAGATATGCTGATTTACACCAATCAGGGATCTGGCCCCGTGCATTTCAGTGGAGCTACCCTGATTTATGCTAGTCAGAATCTTGCCAGCAGGTTAATGGGCAATGCTTTCTTTACTGTCTCATTTCACTTTCAAGCCCTTTTCTAGGTGCCTGTAAACCAGCTGCACACTGTCCACTTGGCTGCTCTCAGATGTCAAAGTAAAAGTTTGAAATTCTATTCTTTGTCTTCATCACTCCTATGAGCAATAAATGTTTAATATCTCAGCAACCTGAAAATAAAAACCTGGCCAAGATAGCATCACAAAGCCTTTTCCAAACAATACAAGACAAAAAGACAGCTTCCTCTAGCACTAGCTATGTGATTTTGGAGAGGTGAGAGGGTGAGGATTTGGAGACTTTCTATAAACAACTAAAGGCTCAGATATAATGAGAAAACCTTTTGTGACATAAAGACCTCTGCATGTCAAGTAAATTCATTATATACCAGCTTGAATGGCAATCCGACTGCCTCCAAGTGTCTAATGCAATTATGTTGAGATGGAGGAGATTGTACAGCTGTGCTTCCCCTCTTATAAAAGAGAGCAAAAGTAACAAAAAGGGGATGACAAGAAGTTGAGGGCTTTCCACGAGGCATGGCTGAAGTTGCTGGAGTTCGAGGGTTCATGAAACTCTCAAACTGTTTGTTGAGGTCACTGGGTTCATAGAACTAGTTAGAGCTCACAAGCCTTGTCTCTGTAATTTAAACCCCTGGTTATTCCTTTTCCATGAGAGATTCAATATTAAGTACACAGAGCCAGATTCTAACTTCAGTTCCACCCACATAAATGTGGAGCAACTTCTGTGAAGCCAGTAAAATTACTCTGACGTACATCCGTACTCTAGGTTCAGAGTCTGGCTTATAGGTTTGTGATCGGCGTGCAGGTTTGAGTTCTAATTTTGAGATTGAACAACCACCTCCGTACAGCTGGTCTGGCCCAGATGACCATCCTCTATATGGCATAAGCACACTGGTGTATTTAGGTATGTGACATTTACACCTTTGTTGCCCCATGTATTGGATCTTTACATCTCCATAGCTAATGCAGCAGCAAAACAAGCATCCGTGTTGCATTAAAACTGGTACCGATTATCAAAACAAACCCAAACAAACAGATTTTTCCACTCCATGATGTATGAGTGGCTTAGAAACTGGGCAAAACCCGTCCACCTGTCCCTACTTATTTCCCAAGTATATGGGTCAAGCAGGCTTCTGGGTCCTGCTAGAAGAGGCAAAGGAAGGCAAAGCACTGACACTGAGCATTCACTGACTGCTCTAGAGAGTGAATCAAACGCAGTTCTACTCCTGCTGCCTCCATCCGGTGCTGCTCTACCTGAGCATGGGAAATTTCCACTTGAGGCAAGAAGCAGAAGTTGAGGCAGCTCTGACACCCAGCTAAAGCCACCCATAAAATGGCCAGTGCCAATGTCATATACTAGTAGGCCGCGTCCAGATGAGTGCGGCCATGCCATATGTGACACCACAGATACGTCTGCAGTACCACATACCACATATTCAGCTGTTCTCCATGCTGCAACCGGGGCGGTATGAACCCTGGATATCCAAAAAGCGCAGAAGCTCATGCAGGGACAGCGTGCACCAAACACAATTGAAGCCTCGACAGCCAGAGCCACACTGTGTCTGCCAGCCAGGCTCTGCATGGCAGGATCACTGCTGTTGCAGCCCCAGAAGGCCCCCAGGACCCCAGAAAAGGCTGCTGGGGCCAGTGCTGGCCCCAGCCTCCCCTACCCCATCCAGGGTAACCTGCTGCACACCAGAGGGTGCATGGCACAGGCATTCTCCAGGGGCAACTAGGGGCAGCACTGCAGCATTGTGCCACTGCTTCTTGTCCCCTGGGAAACAAACATCCACACTCATGTGGATATAGCTGTAGTGTGTCTTAGCCCATGGCAAACACTAGTAGCATATAGTGCCTGCCCTCTAAGATTTTTGGAAAATAAGTAAAAGATCATTATGCTCATCAGCCTTTTCAGTGCTTCTCTCACACTTATTCCTTATCCCCGACTAAGCTCTATGCAAGTGTTTGCTAGGGTGAAAAATACATTAACAGACCAAGTATTGCTAAATATTTAATGCAAATGCTGAACCACTGAAGGCTCAACCCAATTTCCCATTCACCTGTTCTATGGGGAAACAAATTCCACTGACTTTAATAATAAGGTTTTGTAATGTTAGTATAATTGAGGTCAGAATCAGACCCTGGTAATAAAATAAGGAAGGTGAATGATACTGCTTTGAAGAGAAGTAAATGATACAGAACAATTCCTAAGGAGATTCCTTGCTTTAAGACTATAGCTTTGTCCTGAAGCTTGTCAGTCCAAATAAAAAAATAAGGGAAGCTGATGTTTCATAGATACCATTCCCATTCACTTTTTGGCTATTTAGTTTACAAGTCAGAAACTGTTATTGCAATTTTCAGCCCTTGAACTGCAAATTAATTTCTTCCCCATTCTGATTGTATATTTTCAATCTTGATTGTCTGATTGTGTAACAGTTTCACTATGAATTAGGGCTTGCCTTCATAGTATGGTTTTATAATCTATACCAATATAATTATTTTGGCATAGGTAAACTGATGTGACTATACCAGTATAACTTCCAGTGGAAACCCTTATTCTGAATTAAGAGTGTCTTTTTGATGTGATTTTAAACCTCTTGCAAAACAACATTAGCTAAACTGAAAAAGCACTTCTATACTACAATAGGAGTGTGCACAAGGGGAGTAAATCAATAAAATAATACCTGTTTAAATTCACACTTTTCTTTATACTAGTATAACTTTCCCACAAAGCTATGCCCACATAGTCACAAGGTGCTGCACATAGGTATGTGCAGCACCTTGTAACTCTGTTGAACTACTCTTTATATACCATCCAAGCATAATTAATGAAAGCCATTTCCAGGCAAAGTACAGAGTAAGTGATATTTTCAGAGTGGAACAGATTAAGTATAACAATATAGAGTAGCAGTGAAGAATTGCTGGCAAGCACAGACCCACTGACTCTAAATCTAAGTTAGCTTTATAGCTTTCTGTCATGAGATATAGTCTTGTCATTAATATAGACTTAAGGTTATGCATGCAAATTTAATTTTAGAATTCCTTGATTTTTCATAGTTTACCTGTGCAAATTTAGCCTTTTGCTTTCATGGATGGCTTGGATATCTGCTAGATATGATGAGGCCAATTCACAAAAAATGGGATAAAATCTTCATGCCATTGAAATCAATAGGAAAACTCCCACTAGTTTCAATATTATGAAGCTTTCACCACATGTCTGGACCATGAATCCTCCAAAATTCATTGTACTTGTATCAGGGGATGTCTACCTGCATTAGATTAGATTAGGTTAGATTAGGTTAGAATAGATTAGATTAGGTTAGATTAGTTTGATGGATGGAAGGGTGGAAGAAAGATACATTCCTTATTCAGGGGTAATATGCACAAAAATTGAAATCAGATTTCATAGGGGTATAAATTTCAGTGCAGTTAGATGACCTTTGTGGGATCTTTATCCTTGGGATATTTAGCCATTATTTTAAAGGCACTTTCTTCATTCCTTCAAAAATTCAAATAAAATAATGTATACTGAATATGGTATATGTAATCTAAAACTGTCTCAGAAAATTTAAAAGATCCTCCAGAAAAGGTATTTGGCAGCTAAAAAGTCTTTGGCTTAGAAGGTCAAATTTCAGATATTTTTATGGCCATCAACTAGGTTTCAAATGATTGTATTGTTTTTAATACAGAAATATGTCAGTCTTCTCTTCCCAGAAGGAGCGAGGATCCTCTTCTAAGATGACACCTAGAAGACAGATTTTAGCTGGGTCAGGTAGTTTTCCAGCTCTTCAGAACAAAGCTGTTCACTTAACTATGAAACAACAGTGAGCAAAATAGCTGAATTCTATTTATTACATTAAAATATAGTGTGTCAAAAATCTGACCCTCCAACAAAAATCAGTTTAGAAGCCAAAAAAGTAATCTAGTAATCTGAAAACTTTTGACTTTTATGTCTTGGCTACAATAGGAAATTTACCTATAGGCAACTATGTGAGTAGAGCTTGTCAAAACACTATTTTAAAAAAAATAAAAATAACTCAAAATTTGAATTAGAAACAACAAGCATATTTTTGCTAGGAATTTTTCCAATATTTGAGTACTTTAAAGTGCAAATGAGTGCCGCTAAATCAGCCTGATGGAAGTGCTTCATACAAAGTTTAACTGTGGTTTCTGAAGTTGTGCTGAGTAGGCACAGTTGGGTCCATCTACATTAGGAATTAAACTGTTTTCATCGCCAGTTTGGTTGTACCTACTGTCAAGAATTTTTTTTAGTGTGGATACAGCAAAAGTTTGTTACCAAAGCGAGCCAAATGATTCTCATGATATAAAAACTACCTGATTTTTTTTGCCCGACACTGTATAAGCAAGCACATATTCTCACTTTCCTCCAGCCACAGCCCTACACCACAGATGACAAGGAGAGGTGGTTTAGGGACTGCCATCCTAACACTACACCAAAAGAGGTTTTCCCCATATAAATTACTTCATAAACCAAAACTTAGTGTAGACTTCAGCAATCCATTTATTAAAGATATTCTTTCATTATAACCAAATTATCCATATTCTTAATACTGGTTGACGGTTCATCTAGGCTTAGTGTAAGATGTAAACGTTGAATGATAAAGCCCTAATTTCCCCAGCACCACGCTGGCTGCAAAACACCTCTTTCTTCATACTCTTGTCGAGCATATATAAAAGACTGTATGCATGTGTGAGTGGGTACGGGAATGAATTACTTGAGAAAACAGAAGTTCAACACTTGAGTGCATCAAGGCACTCCTCCACAAGTCATGCTGTCCAAATATTTAGCGAATTTCACGTGGAAAGAGCCTGGATCCTTTTCCTTATCAGCCAGCACTTGCCAGGAAGTGTTGCCTTCCAGTGAAGAGTGAATTCCTCTCTTGAAGGAAATGGCAAGGAGGCACCAGGGTAATCCAGTGTTTACAAACACTCAGCAGCTTTAAGGGCCCATCTCTCTTGCTGTCATTTTTTTTGCTGTATTCACTTCTTCCACTCATGGTGGTGGCTTGAAAACCTGAGGTCTTGTCTAGACAATACTTCCTTAGTTCTATGATTCATTTTGAGCACAGGACTTCTCAAACGCCTAGGCTGTGACAGGCCCTTGACTTGAGAGAGAACAAAACTCTAGGCCTGCAGGTTTCACATTGATTGCTGCCTAGCAGATGGAGGGAAAATGTATTGAGAATGGACCTTAATTAAGTAGTTATGTCTACTGTAAGTCAAACCATCAATGTAAGTACCCATACAGCATATGCATTTGATCTTATCACTCTCATTTTCACCACAGCATTATTTAAGCCTAATGAATAAGAAACCGGATTCATTTCTTGGTTTCTTCAGGGAGGCAATGGTTTGAGGGGAAACACTGAGTCACAAAGTTGTCACATTACAGCAATAAAATCCATACGTTTTATTTTAATGAGATTTCTGAGAAATTCACTCCATTAGGAAATCAAGAGGGAAGGAAGAATGAGATTTAGTGGATAAAACATTACAGTTCCTCCTTCCCCTCATAACGGTACGGTTTCAGTGTGATGCAAGGGCATGGAAAGAGTGTTGTCTCTGCAAGAGTTTTCTGTGTCACACAGTAAAACCATCCGAATGATTCAGTTGATTCATTTTGCATGATTGGCAATTAACATTATTCACTGGATGCATACTGGGATGGCACCCAGAGCCCTAACCAAGATCAGAGCCCCGTTGTACTGTTTGCCGTATACACACAAAGTCTGAGAGAAAGGCTTCTAACTTAACCCGAAAAGAACAACGGAGCTGGCAACGGACAGCAATTCTGCGTCAGGAAGGGTTTCAAGACTTTGATGTTTGTTTTCCTTTTGTTAAGAATTGAACTTGAAAATGTTAACATTTTGTGTTAATGAACAAAATGAAATGGTTTGTCCCAGAAGCGTAAAAATGGCATGTTCCAATATTATCAGAGCATTTTCTTTCATGCTCACCAAAACTAAATTTTGACGAAATTTTGGTACAACGAATACAATTTCCTAAAACATTTTGACATTGACAGTACTATATTCTTTGTCACGAGATATTTTTATTGAAGTTGTCCAAACACTTCTGAAGATGAATGAAGGGTCAGGGAGGAGGGAAAGATGCCGAGAGTTGAGGTGCTTTGCTCAAGCTCACACAGCAAATCAATGGCAAAACTGTAAAAAGAAAGTAGGTCTTCTGAGTCTAACTACTAGACCCCACCACCCCTACAAGGATAGGAAGAACAAATGTGCAAAAATGACTATCTACCTTAACAGCTCCACTTCTTTGACACTGTTTGAGTCATAAGCTTACTGTTTTGGACATAGAGGCATGCACTAGCTCTTCAGAGATAATACAGGTATGGGAAATTAAGATAGATCTTAGCCCATTATAGACAGGAAGGAAGTCTCAGCTCACTTCTGATGGCAGAATTGTTGCTGGTGTTAGAGCAGGAGGTGGAAAGCACAGAGATGAGTGCACACATCACTTGTAGAAACTGCGGGGCTAAAAGAAGAGTCATTCTGAGAAGCAGACTGAGCACAACTCTTATGACAGCTCTTCAGACACAGCTGCTGCATAATACATAGCAGACACAGCTGTGCCAGTCATCACTCCCACCTTCACTGACTGCATCCCTCCACACATTTGCATCCTTTTGACAACTGGTTCTTCAGGGCATGGGATTTGTTTGTGCAAAGCACAGTACAACAGAGCCCAAATCCTCAACTGGCTGCACTTCAAGGTAAATGTGACAGGGAGGGTATGCTACACTTTTCCCTAGACAACAATTGGTTTTCCCCATTGACTCTGCTGAGACTATATGAATATGACTTAGTGCAGAACATGTTGAATACAGTCATAAACTCCACTACCCCCAACCTCATCATTTCAAATGTACATTCTTGTTGGAAACCCTCCTTTCGGTTCACCACAGAAAACAGCACATTCAGGTACAGCTGCTTAAGAACAAGATTGGTAAGGGTGGAGTAATCTCATGGAGAAATGGAGGAGGGAAGGCCCATTAACTCATAGAATGAGTAATCATACTTTATATTCTCAGCAGGACTCCTATAATCCACTTGAGCTGTATTTTCACAGTACTGCACTTCAGTCATAGAACCGACCTAAATACATCAGAGACACCCCAGCTGTCTCTTTTCTGACCAAACTGGGGCATGCAGGGGGCCTTACTCTTTTCTAATGTGTCCTGGTTATACCACCTCTGCAAATCAGTGTAATTCTAGTCCTCCACATTGTTATGCCTGATTTTAGAAAAGCTCTTTCTCTCTCTCTATCAAATCTGCTAATCTTGACATCTGAGCACTGCCCAGGGCCAAATTCAGCCCCAGGATAAACAGACACACTTGCAGCACCATTCTTGGTTGGGCAAAATTCTAGATTTTTCAGTTAATGGTAGGAGTTTTCCCTGGAGGTTTTTGACCATATACATGCAGACAAAAGTTGGTGGGGGAAACATGGGGCACCTATACATATACCTGATGCCTGCTCTGACACATTCTAATTACAAAGCATCAGAGCAGACTCCGTTAATCAAGCAGTGGGTGTTTAATTGAATGGGCGTCTGCTTGATTAATCAAGTCTGATGATGTGCTCTAATTAGAATGCTCCAGCAGCCTCGGCATCATGTGTATGCAGCATCCCCCTTTTCAGAATAGTGGCAGGGGTGCTTTAACTAAAGCTTGTTGAACAAGTTTTAGTTAAAGCACATCTGATGCCACTTTGAAGTGCAGAACACTGAATACATAAGATGCTGGAGGAGTTTTAATTAAAGAGGCTCCTGAGACCTGCTCTAATTAATCCTTCACCCCATTCCCCCAGAGCACCTGTAAAGATGCCTAACTGGGACTATGTGGGTGGCAGTGACAAACCTAGCACTTCACTGGGATCCCATTGAGGCCTGACTGGGATCATCCATTGTGCATTCAATCATACAACAGGGGAGGAGCAAGAACAGATTTCACAGGCTAGATTTTTCCAGTCTAAATGCAGGATTAGAGGAGACCTTGCTTTGAGCTCTCAGCTCACTTTTATAGCTATATATAATATGCAGGAAATTTTTGTATGTCTTTTCCTTGTTTCCTTGCACCCCAAAATCCAAACTTGCCTCATATCCATTAGCTAAATTCCATTCTGTCTCCCTCCTCTCCACCTCCTTTTAAAGAGGAAAATAATACAGCAGTTTTGAATTTTGGCTCAAAAGATCCTTTGAACACACAGGCAGTGTGAGCTCAGGGAACACTTGCCTGAAAAAAACGCTGCCTCCTTTCCAAGAAAATAATTTTGCCGTCCCTGCCACCCTGCTCCCACATCCGCTGAGGGTTTGAAACACTCCAATTATTAACCCTGCTACAAAACTGAGCAGGAAGCAGCAGCCATGAGAATCACTTTCATAGTCCCATTAGGTAACTAAAAGACAAACAAGAATAGCTGAGTCCGTACACTGCATAAATACAGGAGGCAACAGTGGACAAATGGGGGAAGCCATGCTGGGTCACTGCCAGAGCATTTTGCCAGCACTTTGCAGGTCAGAAGACAGACCTAAGCATATTCTTTGTTTAATCTTAAAACTAGAGGTGCACCAATACCTTGGTCCCATATTGGATTGGCACCAATATAGGGAAAATTGACAGTAACAGAAATCAGATTTTTTTGCTTTATGTGGCCGATAAATGCCCCATGCATGCGCACAGCCGCAGCGTGCACGCAGCCAGGACCACAGCCTGGCAACTTGGAGGGCAGCATTGGCTGGTAAGTCAGTTGCGGGGGAAGAATTGTTGGGAGTTGTGATGCAATTACATGCTGAAAATTTGAAGATTATATGCTGAATGATTAATTTAAAACAGTCTCCACCTTTTGTGAAAAACTGAATGTAAATGTAACAGTGGAGACTTCTACAGAAACACATCAGCCCTGAGGCAGCACTGGAGAAACATTGGTTATACCTCTTGGATGCAGTAAGATAAGCATCCCAATTAAAGGCCAAACAAAGGCAAACTAACTTCATGCATCACTTCCACAAGAAATCTACCACTTCCTCCCCTTTTCTGGTGTATGAAGGAAGGACGGTGCAAAGGGAAAGTGTAGGGCTTTCCACTGAGTGAGATGCTGGACAGGGCCTCATGGGACCTGGATCCAATATACTGTGTTGCTCCAGACTCCTTGTTAACTCAGGGCATGTCATTTCACTACTTTGTGGGTGCATCTACACATGAAATTAATGCAACACAATAAACTCCGGTACATATTGTGTCAAAGCTTATTGCTCCTGGTTGCAACATTTCCATATGCACCCAAGACCACAGCACGTTGATCCAGGTTGGAGCAGCCCTGGGTGGCAGGGGGTTCAGCGGGGTCAGCTGGCTAGCCTGGAGTGGCTCCACCCTGGCTCAACATGCTGCAGAAGGGCTGGCTGAGACTCAAGGGTGCTCCAGTTTCGGGCTACCCCAGCCAGCCCCCTCAGCATCTACACATGCATTGCTGTGCATTAAATAACTCTACTCCAGGATAGTACTTCTGTTTACAAGTACTAACCTATGGTGGAGTTAGTTTACTGTGGCATAGCTTACTGAGGCACATGTAGATACTGAGACTCTACTGCAGAGCTAATTAGGCAGCTCCATGGGAAATGTCTCATGTAGATGCACCCAGTGTTTCAGTTTTCTATAAGGGAAACAGTATTTCGCGCTCCACATGTACGTTGATCTTATCTTTTACTGCAGGTTCTCTAAAGCAGGGACTGTCTCGCACTTCTGTGTTTGCAAAGGGCCTACCAGAGAGAAGTCCTCTTTGTTTGGTGAGTTCTAGTGTAAAACTAGTTCTACTAATAACAGGCTGACCTGTTACCAGTAGGAAAGTCTGAGCCCATTCTGCTCACATACACCATGGGCCAGATTTGAGTCCATCTAATAGGTGCATAAGTAGACTCTGGCACAAAAATGTGGTTCTGTTACACCCTCCTCAAGTCCCTGAAAAAGTTAATGCAAAAGGTAGGTGGTTCCTCTTCTTCCTCCTCCTGCTCCTCACTGCTGCCTTGTGACTCAATGTGAAAGGTACAATGATGATGTGTGTTAACGTAAGTAGATGCATTCATGAAGTTTCAGGACTTGAACAGGGTGGAATAGGACAGCACTTAGGTGCCTAAGTCCATTTAGATGACTAATAGGTGGAACAGAATCAGGCCCCATAGATCCAGAGCTCCCAAACAGCCCTTGTGGGACTCCTTAAGGAAATGAGCCATCCCTTTAAGAAATAATGCATTAAAAAAAACCACACAGAACAAAACAAAACAAAAAAAAAAGTTTTCTTTTCTTGTTTGTTTTTTTTAATCTCAGGTGCTAAAACAGGCCATTTCCTGCAAAGGGTGTGTGTGTGTGGGGGGGGGGGCAGCAACTGTTTTTACAAGTATAACTGTGGCAGGATTTATACAGATTCAGGGAAAGTCTTCATTTTGTGGGTTGGGATTTTTTTTTTAGGGGGGGAAGCAGGAAATGTAAAGGATTTTGGAAACATGAAATTAATATGGCAGAACACGTAATTTTCCTGAATCAAAGCAGGAGGCAGCAGCTTGAAATTGATATTAAATAGACCACCTGCAAAAAAGGAGAGGAAAGGGATATGGGGGAATGGAGCTGGCATGAATATAAACCACACATTTTTTAAAAGCATCCGTCGGTGAATTATTAAAGATGCTGTTCTGCTTGTTTCAAGTTTGGACATCTTGGCAGTTGTGATGGGAAGCATGCCAAGGCACATGAGCACGGGCTGAATACTTATTTTAGAATTTCTGGCAGGCACCTTTCCTCTAAAGCATGCAGTCTAGTGACTCTTAGGAGGAAAAGTACTTATACCAAAGACCAAGGGAGACAATTCTCCCCAATTCCTCTCTCCACCCCTCCAACTAAATGCTGGATGTGATAAGATTATTTCTGTTGGGACATGAGTGCAGGCTGAAGAGACATTCCTCTTATATTTCCCCACTCTGGGCCGTCTAAAATATCAGTGTGAAACTCATCTCCCATTCTCCACATGCCACTATTATGGTACCCTTTGCTCTCCTTTTTGAATCCCCGCAATGCTACCTGTGCCTTGCTGGAACATGCCTAAGCTCTTCCTTATCCTCACCTGTTTGCTCCACTTACCTCTGTCTTCTCACTTCCCCTACTCTCTATAATCCTTCCTCTTACCATTCACCTCAGTTCCAACCCCACTATCATGCTCAGGCCTTCATACCCTTAACCTAGGCTACTCTCTCAGCATCAAGTTGTATACATTTGGTTAATGTGCTCTTAATATTTCCTTTGTCCCTCCTGCTCCCCACCTCCTCTGCCAATCCTTCCCTCCTATTATTCTGGGAACCTTATTATATCTTGCTTCAAATTCAGTTGCAAACTCTTCCAGACAGGAATTGTCTTTACCTAAGTGTACAGCACCCAGCATAGCAGGAGCCATTTAGTGTTACTAAAATAACAACAATAATGATAATGCAAAACAACTTTGCACAAGTTGCATCATAGTGTGTTCAGTCTTCTCCAGTGCATGCAGATAGTTGATATGGGATAAAGGATTTGATAGTTGGGTGATATGACTAGGTTATGATAAATCAAATATATCTATGACAGGCTGAAGAGTTCCTACTTGAATAACTCAGGATCAGCACAGGTGGACTCTAAGTTTATTGCAGTATCATATGAGCCATGGTTGAACTTAGGTCCCTAGACGGACAAGCACATTAACTCCCTACTACATGTGGTCTTGTGAATATCAGCCATGCAATCCCTTCCTTGCATGATCAGTATCTATAAATATGGAGAAAATCAAGGAAAAACTTGGAGGAGGGTAAATCTGATCCTCCTCTGTGACAACACAATACAAACCACAGACCCTGGGACTGCAAAAGACAGCAAGTGTGAGCAATAAAGGCACATGGGGCAGGATAAGATATTCAAGTGATTGCCAAAATATTTAATAAATAAAATAATAGCCAATGAAGTGAAACAGCCTAACATGTTAAACATGCACGTTGATTAAAGCAGGCTTGGAGACCATGATATTGTCCTTTAAATGACAAAAGTCACTTTGTATCCCAGCAAAACCCAACTATCTTTCTAATGCATATTCATACATTGCTAATTAACAATGTTGCATCAAGATGCTATAAAGGAGCTGTGCTTGAAAATAATATTATATGGAGCTCCAGGGAGATGCTTTGGTGCCTGACAAATTTGGAAAGTTTACAAGCTTGTGTATGGTTTTTCATAGTAATAAAAGAATTCTATAATTTTAATTATGGAAATAAAGACTATATGAGTATGAGGAACCATAAAAAGTCTACTGTATATGGGACCAATCCCTTTGAAATCAATGGGAGTTTTGCCATTTATTTTAAATGGCACTCAGCCACTCATCCTCTTAACATCCCTCACAAAGAGTAATTCATTTGTCTTCACACCTCCTCTGTGATGTAGTAAGCTTTCATTATCCTTGTTGCAAATATGGCTATATGGTTAAATAGGATTCAGTGGTGTTTCCAGTCACATGGTGAGTTTATTGTAGAGCATGAATTAAAACAGAGATATTCTGATGTGCATCCATAGCTATGCATGGGAATTCCCACAAAACCATTCTCCCTCCATATTTGGTTCTCTCTAGTCTATTCCCTGTCCGTGGAGGGTTGCTCTCCGTGGTTTGTTTCTGCAATGGTGAGCGCTGCTGTTGCATGCTCTGCATGGAATTCCCTTTAGCTTGAGTGGGAACTCCATGCATTTAAGTCACCAGCTTGTTCCCTATGTCTCCATTAAAAGAAGAACTGCAGTCTGCCTATCCACCAAAGCTACTGCTACCTGATTGCTGCCTCTATTACAGCTACATTCAGAAATTCACCTGGTCTAGGGACAGAAATTCAAAAGCCCAAGCCTGAATGGATTCACTCTTTGCAGGTTAGTCTAAGCTGTGCAGCTTAAACTGATTAATAGCTGGATAGACATGCTCTGTTAAACCAGGGAATGCAGTTACATGCCTGCCATGGCTCAAGCCAGAAGCCAGGGGGTGCTGCAGCATGGCTGCCCGCCACTGCCAAAGGGGAGGAAGAGAGAGGCCCTCCAGGGCTCTCACCCCTCCCTGCTGGAGTTGAGGCAGCGTGGCCAGGCACCAGCCCAGGGCTAGCACACAGGGAATGGGGAAAAAGTCCTTTCTCTGAAGCAACGTATTGAACACAGCAATTTGCAAAGCATACAACAGGGAACTACCAAAAATCTTTGCCTAAGCTAAGATACAGCCCAGTAAAACACAGCATATACAACTTAGTCTAACTTAAAATGTAAACCAGAAAGACAAGAGTTAGTTTTACTAATCCTGAGGGACAGTGTCTCCTTACATGCAACCAGACATTCAGAAAGGCTTTGTTTATATGTTCTGCTTTATAATGTAAATGTAGCTCTCTGCATGAATGCCATAGACTCATAGAATCAATGAGTCGGAAGGGACCTAGACAGATCATTGAGTCTGACCCCCTGCTATGGGCAAAAATGACACTGGGGGTGGGAGGGGTCATAAGACCCCAGCCAGGTGCCTATCCAGTCTTCTCTTGAAGATTTCCAGGGAAGGTGAGAGCACCACCTCTCTGGGAAGCCTATTCCAGGCTCTGGCCACCTTTACCGTGAAGTAGTTCTTCCAAATATCTAACCTAAACCTCTCCTCCCTCAGCTTGTGGCCATTGTTCCTGGTGACTCCAAGGGGGCGCTGGTGAACAGATTTCCCCCGAGTCCCTGCTGGTGGCCCCTGATAAGGTTGTAGGCAGCCACAAGATCCCCCCTCAGTCTCCTCTTGTGAAGACTGAAGAGATTCAAGTCCCTCAGCCTCTCTTCATCGGGTTGGCCATGGAGGCCCTCAACCATATGAGTGGCCTCCTCTGGACCCTCTCCAGCTTCCCCATGTCCCTCTTGAAGTGCGGTGACCAGAACTGGACACAGGACTCCAGCTGCGGCCTGACCAGCACCGCATAGAGGGGGAGCAAGACCTCTCTGGACCTGTTAATGATGCCCCTGTTGGTGCATGACAGGGTGCGGTTGGCTCTGCCTATTGCTTTGTCGCATTGGTGACTCGTATTCATCCTGGAGTCAATCCTGACTCCAAGATCCCTCTCTGCCTCTGTGCTGCCGAGGTCAGCCCCTAACCTATAACCATAATGCTGGTTCCCTCTCCCCAGGTGCAGTACCCTGCACTTGTCCTTGTTGAACCGCATCCTGTTCAGATCCACCCACTTCTCTAACCTGTCCAGGTCTGCCTGGATGTGGTCCCTG